>NC_030426.2:5883698-6131198 GCF_001660625.3 Ictalurus punctatus | reverse complement strand
TGACAAAAAGCAGCATCTGCCTGCAAAATAAGAAGTGTCTATCTGGACTAGACTAAAATTATCTGACCCCACCAGAGTTGGTCAAAAAAGGAGGAAGGAACATTGCTGACATGACCTATCTGGATGACGGTAAAATCACCGGCAGTAGCACCTGCAAATGATTGAATTACCCCAGGTGTAAGTCTAATCTGGTTAAAATAGGGCTTTGCACATTTTCCTCAGTGTGCCATGAAAACCTCTACAGTGTTGCATTTTGCTTTATGACGTTTGCCGTTGTGACAAGAAGAAAGATGCTATTGATTGATTAAGCATCATAACAATGACTGGTATGAATCGAAACATTATTTTATCTAGTTAAATTAACTAATGAATATTTGTCCCTCTCTTAAATCCCTAGAGACTGCCCTGAATTGAGGATGGATGAATTGAAGCCCTTCGTGGTGCCTGTTTGGATGGTAGAGAAGATGCAGAAGACGATGGAAGCTCAGAGATCTGAGAAGGATTAAAGAATTGGGAGCTTGGCACCATAAACTATTTTTAGGGTACAAATGCTGATCTAAGATCAGCTCACTGTCTTCTATAATATAACTTGCTTTTAAATAGCTATATTCCTTGATAAATGGATAGGAAACTGATCCCATATCCGCAGTCTTACTCTGATCCATACGATTCCTAAAAACCGTAGTTAGAATTGACCCTTTCAGAAGCAGACTTAAGGGACCAGGCCGTGCACACGTTTCGATAATGAAAAGAAGCTCGGTCTCATTTCCATTATTTTAACTTGTATGAATCTTTTTGTTTCTCATTACACAATAGACCCTGACCTTACAATCAAGCTTAGCAATTTTCGCTTTGTGTGCACCCACATGCTGGAAAAGTGTGAACAGTTAGGGTTTAACAACTCAGTATTATTAAAGATGATATCAGACAGAATCTTTTTTTTTCTCACATTAATCACAAAAGTAGCTTTAAATATCTGTGTATATATGTATTTTCTTACATGGGTTTTGTATGAAAAGATGCCTGCATACGTATGCACTCGCTGATATTGTGTCGGAGTAGTTTTTCCCGCTTTATCTTTGAGTTATCTAGAAATACTTTCAGATAAGCTGTGACAGGTTCTGCAGGATATCAGAGAATGTCTGTTGTTGTTTTCATGTACACAAATGTCATGTACACAAAAATGGAATTTATTTTGCATACTCTTACCTATCTTTTTTTTTCTTTTAGTTACATTAAACCTCCTTTTTTAAAAGGGTAAGGAAACTTTTCTTTTGCAGATGTAGCTGTATTGTAGTATAGTCATAATAAGAAGTACCACATGTTGTGACTGATGTGTACTGTTTAGTGGAGAAATAAGAACAGGATGTTACGTACCTAGTTTTAGATACATGTTTTACAATGAAAATGGAGAAAATGTAAGTTATTTTGAAAACAAAAAAAAACAATAATTCAATTCGTTTTGTGGTGCGAAATAAAGTCGTTATATTCTGTGGAAATTGTTTTCCCCCCTTTCTTAAACTTAGCATTTTATCATATGTAAGCAACGCGTTTCCGTCTGTTCTGCTGCATGGTCATCGACGGTTATAGACACGCCCGTGTGAACCCGTCGTCCAATCAGTTTGTACGCTTTGAAACGTGCGTCATTTCAGGTTTGTTAAGACCTGCCTGGTTTGTTTGGTAAGCTTGGCTGTGATTGGTGGACGCCGCGGCTGGGGGTGGGGAAACGGTTTTGAGTAAGTAAGTTTAAACGGGGGGGCGGGATATGATTTTTAAAATCTGGCTGTGAACTCCTCCAGTACTGTTAGAGAGAGAGAGAGAGAAAGGAAGGAAGGACTGCATAGACCTGGTAATGTATGCTTTATAATTAACTTTGATGTTACATTTTAGTCAACCGCAAAATATATGCTCTATTAAATACAACATAAACCTGCATTCGGGGAGGTTTTTATTTGAATTAGACTGCCTTTGTTTTTAACCTTGTAGCTGGATTGTTCTAGACCTTAATGTTAGCCAAATTAGCTCCCACCACCACACCTGCTATATTATTAACCAGATACTCATGACGCACTGCTTTAATACGCTAATGTATTTTTTTTAACAATTCATATTACATATTAATAAGTGTTCGCTTTAAGTATTGTTTCTATTTGGAGTTTCGGGTATGGTGGTTGTGCTGTCGCTGCTCAGCTAAATGCTAGCTAACGTTAAAGGTTTTATTGCAGGTCTTAATGACGCTGCTAGCAAGCCGGTATGAGCTTTAAAATGTTCCCGATTCACTCATTAATTCATCTCTCTCTTTTCCCCAGTAATGTCTCTTAAACACGAGCAAGAAGTAAATCGAAAGCCCATATAACAACAATAAAATGTCTGCTAGGGTTCAGCAGTTGGGCAAGTGAAGCTTTCTAAAATGTTAGATGAGTAATAGAGCAGGCGAGGTAACACTCGCCCGGGTTCTCTCAACACAACCAAGTTTGTGGAGAAACAAACAACAAAAAATAAACATTTTCTCTTTTATTGAGCGTGTTTGTACGAGCGTTCATGTGTTTCTAAAGCTGAAGCTAAGCTAATCTATCCGCAGAGCTGTGGGCTTTGCCAGTTGAATAACTGCAGGTTGTCCTTGTGGTTTGTTTAGACTGTAAGCGATGGCCTCTCAGAACCTGGATCCTGCTGCAGCTTCCTCTACAGCCGCGTTAAAAGGAAACGAAACGGCCGGAAGTGTGTCGAAGGGCTCCGTTAGTAAAAGGTGTGTGAGTAAGTGCTGAGAAGCTGCATTCACGCTGGGGATGAACAGCACGCTCCGTGCTCAACTTTTACTTACAGACATGGGCGTAACCATGCATTCTTTGGGGGGGGGGGGGGGCGTGTGTGTCCCCCCCCCGTGTTGAGTGAATACCAATCTGTCCCCCCAATATACAGTACAGGATATTTTCTATGTGTCCCCATTTAATGAACCTTGCCAAAGGGTCTGTGTTTTCTTCATCTATTCTATTTATTTGTCTATTCCTTTTTAATATTTTTCTGTTTGTTAAGGAAAATAGGTGTCTGCCCCCACCCCTCCAATTGTACACTTGGTTGCGCCCATACTCAACGCAAGATCGTTGATATATTTTAGCCTCTCAGTCTGTAAGAAATGGAGACCGCAGTCAAGCGTAGTAAAGTGCAGCAGAACATACAAGCTTTTTTCCCCAAACAGTAAGTAACTAGATACGTAAATAGTAGGTAACCTTAGCTTAGTATAGAAGGCATCAGACCATGGCTTGCTTTGTTCTTAGGAACGTCAACTAACTTTTGAAATTTGCGCACCCACGAAGTAGGCTAGGCTAACGTCAGTTCCAGTTTGTGAGCATTAATGTTACATTCACTTGCATATCCTCCGGTCGAGTTCGTTGGACCCCTTCGATGTCCATACCATGGTTACGCCCTTGCTTACAAAACACTCCAGTATTACTCCCGGGGACAGTTCCCTTCTCACTCCTGGAGCTGCGAGGGTGTCCTCTGGGTTCCCCGGTCTCGTCTGACCTCCCAAAAACGTGTCAAAGTGGATTGGTTATACTAAATTGCACCTAGGTGTGTGGGTGTGTCGATCAGCTCTGTAGGTCGTGAATCGGTATGTCGTGTACATGAGTTCGGGCACTGGTAAGGACCCTGGCTGTCGACACACTGGGACACGGAGAACTCAAATTTCCGGCGACATGATCACGCTGTAAAAACCTCACCAAAAATGACAGACTTAAAAATATTTGCGTTTTACATGTCATGTTTGTTAGCTTAATCGAGATCATAGACTAGCTAGTGGATTTTTTTTTTATCGTTAAGTTTTTTAGGGCCGTTAAACTCAAACAAACCGTGTATATATAGAACGTCAGCTAAAGTTAAAATTGCTAATGTAAGTAATCATTTGAGAGCTACAATAATAATTAAAGCTGCAAGCAGTGATGGAAGGGCCCTCGCACCCGGATGCACGTTGGGTCTGCTCTGCCAGGGGCAGAGTGAGGAGTGTATCATAATGTAATGTTATAGTCATAGTGCCACCTGCTGGCAAACATGTAATTTCCTGTTGCCAGCAGGTGGCGCTATGACTATAACAATATTGGCATGTAGCTGTCTTCAGGCCAGAATTAGTATAAAACTTGCATGTTGGGAGTGTGTCACAATGTAAAATGTATAATTTCCTGTTGCCAGAAGGTGGCGCTATGACTATTACTGAATCTTGGCATGTATATGTCTTCAGACCGGGACCTTTATCAAACGTGTAAAGTTTGGAGGAGATTGGACATTCTCTGAGTTTTAACAACTTCCTTTTTTCGTGGCGAAACGTAGAAATTTGTGAGCGCCCCACGCCGTGCAGTGAAACCTCAAAAGCTTTGCAATTTAGCATTGGCAATGCCTTTAGAGGAGACTGAACAAATGTGATGCCGATCTGTTGAAAGCTCTAGGAGGAGTACGTTAAAGTACGGGGCCTGGAAATGGCAAATAACAGAGCAAAAATTTAAGAGAAAAATCTAAATGGCTGACTTCCTGTTGAGTTTAGGGTATGGGTTCAAGAGACCTTTTCGTACGTATTGGCATCTTACACGTTTACCGAATTTCGTACATGTAGTTGAAACGTAGCGCGAGATGCACATCTGTGAAATTTTGTAGGTAGCGCTATCGAGCCATTTTGCCACACCTAAGTTAAATGACCAAATAAACGTATCATTTTGCCATACTTTAATAAGTGTGCCAAATATCCTGAGTTTTTGATCATTCCAATGGTTTCAAATGTGCATTTAAAATGTAGGGGGCGCTATGGAGCCTATGAGGCACAACTATGATAAAATGCAACATCACATCAATTAATGTCGTAAGACAAATGCATATGCAAAGTTTCGTGGATTTTCAGCCATGTTAAGTCTCTCAAAACACCGCAGGAAGCTTTGAAAATCCAACATTTCATCCAACATGGCTGACTTCCTGTTGGGCAGAGTCAGATAGAACCATGTGAACTTTGTCGCACTTGATGAGAGCAATGACTATGGTAAATCTCGTGCAAATCGGAGCAACTTCATCCCAACCATTGCCTGCATTCTGGGGTGCTATAGAGCCCCTCGAACATGCCCATGCCCTACGTAACTATTCCATTTTCACCGGTTCTGACACGTCTGCCAAGTTTCGTGAGTTTTCGGGTATGTTTAGGCCCTTAAAATCACAGGAATGCATGGGGAAAAAAATAATAATAATAAACACGGGAAAACAATAGGGCCCTGCAAAAAGCTGCTTAGGTTTGTAAGGGTCCCCTTTGTCCAAAAAGTCGCTAAATTTGTTGTTAGGTCCTTCTTTTTTTTTTTCTTTAAAAAAAAAAAGTCGCTAAAGGGGTTTGAAAAGTGGCTAAGATGGTAAAACTGGTCTGCACTGACAGCTAGATAAAAGGAAGGCTAAGCTCCGCCTCTCCCCAGCAAAAAGAAAATACAGAGAGAGAGGGAACATGGGGTTTTTCATTCATACACACTATTTGAAAAGCAGTAAAATACACCGAGGACCCAAACGATGCCCTGTCTGTGTTGTTTTTTTCCCCTATTTTCTTTTCTTCTCAAACAATTTGTGGGCCCCCCCTGATCCCTCCACCCACCCCCTCCGTGCTTTGGGGGTTTCCTCTAGGTACTCCGGGTTCCTCCCCCAGTCCAATGGCATGTGCTGTAGGCGGATCAGCATTTCCAAATTGTCCGTGGTGTTTGATAGCGTGTGGGATTGTGTCCTGTGATGAGTTGGGACCCGGTCCAGGGTGTTCCCCGCCATGTGTTCAGAGTTCCTGCGATAGGCTCCTTGTGTAGGAAAAGCATTACAGAACATAGCCGGGTGGATGGAATATCCACATTAAAGTAATATTGATTAAGTAACTGAGCATTTGATAATTTGTCACTCCTGTCCAGGAGAGAATAACAGCACTGAGTCTCTTCCTACAATGACTGACAAGGTTGGAGATACTTGGATTATGTACAGTAGATGGATCTTGGTCCACTCTTCCACGCAGAGAATTTTTAATTGCTTTATATGCTTGGGTTTGTGCTTGTGGACCAGGCTCTTCAATTGAAAACATTTATTTATTGTTTCTTTAATAATATGTTGATTTTGAAATCATGTTTGACTCCTCATCTTGGTGAAGCTGTTTATGGCCGGGTCAGAACCTCCTGGCAACCAGGATTTGGAGTGTAATATCCTGGTACTTAGAAGTAAAGATTCTTCACATGAACCAGCAGACACAGTCATCAAAGAATATACCGATTATACTTTGACATCTGGGATAATGCGTGGTTATTTAAGCTTTAAAAGACAATGTAAACAATTTTATGACTGTTTAAAGGGATTTTTTTTATTTTAGTCTTTTGTTATTAGGTACTGAATTTGTGCAAAGTCCTGAATGCTGTTCTTGTCTTCCACTCTTCCCAGGCTTCAGCAAGAGCTGATGACACTCATGGTGAGTCCTCCAAATGCTTTGTTACTCTTCACGCTGCATTGACGCTAATTAAGAAATTTATTAATCTGCCACCAAATGTTTGATGTATTGCAGATGTCAGGAGACAAGGGAATTTCAGCATTCCCAGAGTCTGACAATCTCTTCAAATGGGTTGGCACAATAGATGGCGCTCAAGGAACAGTAAGTTGTTTTTTTTTTGTTTTTTTTTAAACTCTCATTGTCACTGCGAATGTATTAGCTATGGCATATATCCCAAGTCCAGTATATTATATTAATTAGCTGGTTAAATGCAGTTTTGCTTGCAGAATTTCTTCTTGCCTAAAGTTCAAACCATAACTGTCTTTGTTTTCCCTGTTGAGGTGTATGAAGGTTTGCGGTATAAGCTTTCATTGGAGTTTCCTAGTGGATACCCATACAATGCTCCTCGGGTGAAATTCATCACTCCTTGCTTTCATCCAAATGTTGATGAGAATGGGTTTATCTGCTTAGACATTTTGAAAGAGAAATGGTCTGCTCTCTATGATGTTCGGTCCATTCTGCTGTCCATTCAGAGTTTACTTGGAGGTAATGTTTCTAAAACTTGAGCTACAAATGTTTTTTTTTCTTTCTTTTTTTTCTTTATTATATATATATTTATTGTAAGTAGTAGAAATGCTGTATCTGTTGACATTCTGACCACCCCCCCCCCCCTTTTTTTTTTTTTAAATATAAAGAACCCAACAACGATAGCCCTTTGAACTCTGCAGCTGCAGAATTATGGGATAACCAGGAAGGTAAGTAGTTTTGACATGCAGACCAAACCATTTTGCCTTTTCGTGTAGTAAAGTTATTTGCATGTACTTTTTCATGAGTGGAAGTCAGCACTTTTTGTTCTTATTCCAGCCTTCAAAGCACATCTGCACACAACCTACAAGAACTGACCGACAAAATTGGGCATGTCTGCCTCTTCTCTTTTATCTCACTGTGTGACCTCATTTCTTTGCGCAACGACTATGTAAATTTAAATGCCGAGTCTGTTTCTGTACAATATTTGTATGTTGAATAAACCTGTCTCAATAAAATGCCATTCAGTAGTTGGACTTTATTTATTCAGTTAATTCCATTAGAGCCGTGTATATACCAGTGTTAAGACATAAATAATTTCTACTGTGTTCTAGTCTGAAGCAGTAGTTCTCAAAAAGGAGGCATGGCCAGGGAGGGTGTGACTCCTGAATTATTATTATTATTATTATTATTATTATTTATTTATTTTTTTTACTACATGTTAACATGATGAAAATCACAACCTGTTATTAGCAAAGTGATTTGTATTTATTATTGAGGTGGGTTTTTTGCTTGTTTGCTTGATTTGAATGGGTTTAATCCAAACCTCAATAACTCAAAAACAAGCAAAACAATAATATTAATGTGAACCTAATATATTCTGGAAAGTTCAGGAATAGAAATTTGTCTAATATTGTTCCAATTTAAGTAATATTCATGAAAATGTTTATTGTAGGGGTCTGTGGAAGTTTATTATTTATTTATTTGTTTATTATTTTATTTATTTATTTTTTTACAGAAAAAGGTGTCCCTGGCTACAAAATGTTTGAGAACCTCTACATTTACACTGATGGTTAAAACCAGATATCCCTGAAGGTTTTGCAACACATCTACGTTTTGAGACCAGTTAGAAGAAATTCAGTATATTACAGTCGTCCCCCCTCCCCCCCCTTTCATTTTAATTGTAATATGATCCATGGTGTGTTCCATTTTATAGTCCTATTTTGTTTAGTAGCATTTGCAGATAGGGGGCAGTATTGTCTGAAAATGACCCTATGAAACTGTGCAGTATATGTACAGTATGAAAGATTGATAGTTGCCAGATGGATCGTGATTAATCTGGATTTTGTTGCTAAAACCAAGACATGCCAAATTACATGGGGATTGAAGACTGATTTCTCACTAGCTACATTGTCCAAAATAGGTCTAGTTGAGCAAACAGAATATGCATCCTAGTCTACAGTTGGAATGACTGCAGCAGCCTGATTTTCCATCCTGTGCCACCACTTCCACCTCCATCATCTCCTCCAGGGTGTCATCATCATCAGCTTCCTGTGTCCCCTCATCCCAGGCTTTCTGCATTGGCTCCACTGACCACAGTGGCACATTTACCCTCTGCAGCATTTCCTGGAGCAGGGCCTCAATCTCCAGCACATGGCCTTTCAGGTCAGGCTTCTCCCTGCACTCTGTCACCACCCAAGGGCTCTGCACCATGGCAGCACGACCTGCCACCTCAGTGCCTCCTCCAGAGGCACCTGTGTTAACCAGGGCATGTTTGTCCTTCTGCACAGCAATGGGAAAGAGCTCCTGGAGTGCGGTGACTCTCTTGAGCTCATGCTGGAAGTTCTCCAAAGCGCACAGGAGCAGCACCCAGCTGCGCTCGACCTGCACGCGGTCATTCTGGCCTTCCTCTGTCTCAACCAGCAGCTCCAGCAGCCTCCGGTGCAGCCCTGGAACATGAGCATGATAAAGAAAAAGCAAAATATTCTCATCATTCTTTCTTTAATATTTAATCAACTTTTGCCTTTTAAATCAGTAGACCTCGATCAGAGTTATGGACTTCGACCTGGAAAGTTTACGCATGTGTTTAGCCAATGTAGCCTGAGATACCAATGGCATGTTGATTTTCTCAGTAGAAAACTGGTGTCAAATGTATTAGTTTGGACTTATCACAGAGATGAAGTTTTCTTGTCCATGCAATTATTATGTTGACTCCTACAGCTATACCAATAATGATGTAACTGTGCTGAATTATCCAGTCCCTCCAGGATTTTGTGATGGCAGAAATGAATGCGAACTCAACTGCAGTATTCGGAGGAGTTGTGATTTTTGAAAATTACCCCAGATTTTCCGCAAAAGTGGGCCAAGATGCATCATGTGATGTCATCACAACCCGCATTCAACCAAAGCCCTTTTCTATTTGCTTATCGAACATGAGTACAGCTAAAAGGTCTCATTTGCCAACAAACATCACTGTGAAAGACAATTTTGTGCAATTTTGCCAATTCAAGAAGTTTTCCACAAAAAAAGCACAAAAATGAGAAATAAGCCACAGCAAAATTGAGCATTTTTGGCACAAAAAAAAACCTCTGTGTAAGCCTATATAGACTGATTATTAAAGCTCTGTGCAAATTTTCTTTAAGTCTGCAGATAATTGATCTTGTTCAATTTAATGTAAATGGAAGCTTATGCGCTTCTGTAAAATAGTCATTTTAATATATAATACATACATATACAGTACATTATAAAGTAGGGGTCATGCATTTCAGCACAGTTTGCTGATTCACATAATCAAAGACTGATTTAACTCATGAGTTAATAAACATGGCTCCAGCACTGGAATTGATATTATGTGCCATTATTCCTATATCCTAATGTACAATTTTTTTCCCCTATAGGGACCTGGTTGAAAATATCAAGAAAAGGAGAATATTCATGAGAATACTGTGATTTGATGGAGCTCCATCATCTTTGTTGTTAAAAAGATATACACCATGAAATTGAATTACTTTCACTGTTAAGTACATTGGAGACTTGTGTACAGTGTGTGCGTGTGTGTGTGTTTTGTTTATTAGCTAAAATCAGTGTAATAATCTTAGCATGGCACTGTGTTTGTAAGCAGGTATTTCTGTCCACTTTGTATTTCTGATTTCAAAAGACTTGTATAGTGGCTCTGCTCTCCTACCTGTACATATTTTATGCGCCTGTCCCCTGGTTTCCTCCAGCTCGTCTCTCAGAAGGCTTCCGTCTGTGTTACTCCCTAAGCAGGTGGCCATTTGCTGGAAGCAGGCGGTGAGTTTGATGAAGGCGGCCTGCGCCTGCTCACACTCACTTACAAGCCTCTTCCTGGCTTGGATCTCTCCCACTGACCTCCGCCACCGATTCATGCTCCGCCGATCGCAACTGGTTAAAGTTTTAGCACATCTGGAACTGGGTTCTCGGGCTCAGCGGCAGCCTGATCGTCTTCCAAAAATAACTTTGGGTGAAGAATCTTTCCCTAATGTGCACGCTCCCAGCTTTAGAAGACTTAGAGCTAATTATGATATCTCTTTCCACTGAAGTGTATTCCTGTATTACGTTATTGTTAAATAACCTTTCTATATTTGAACAAATTGTATTATACACATTATAAATTGTCTTGTGGCTCAAATGCTTTTGGCATAGATTGTACAAGTTCAGTCCAATATTTATTCCTTCAGCTACTGAAATAAACTACGATCTTTCAACGTAAAGATCACATTTTTTAGGATATTGGTTTGCAAATATAATTAGATACATTCGACAATTAATGAGTGAGCTATTCTTATACCAAATCACATAAATATGATATACTACCAGTAAGAAATCAATATAAACATGAGTTTTAGTGTTTTGTGTAAGATTATTTAAGTTCCATTAAATTCTAATCTAATATCATTGATAAGTGAACCAGTATAGTTGTAGGCTTTAATTTTTTATATTAAAATTAATTAATTAAAATCTAACCATTACCTTAGTCTCAGTCAGGATGCCATAATTTCTTCTCATCCTCACCATTGTGTTGACAGACGCACATCTCAGCTTGACTACATCTGAGCTGAGTGATGGTAAACACTCTGTCATCACCCAGCCCTCCACTTCCTTTCCGATGGCTTCATGGAAGCTGTTGGCCTTCGGGGAGTCTTTCTTCAATTAGGCCCGAGCAGTGCAGCTGATGCTCTCCATACCAAACGACTGCAAACGTCACACATCTGAGGGAGACCTCATCTTAAAATAAACACCTAATCATGGAAAGAGGAGTAGTCTTCATATTGAATGAGGTTAAATCCATGTTTGGCTTCCTTTGTTCCTGTGTTTTGTATGTGTGCTTTAGGCGCAGTTAATTGCCATCCGGGAAAACGGCGTGGGACTGCAAGGGATCCTTTGATGACCCCCCCGTGGCTCTTCAGGCTTGTTTGAACGCAGTGTGTAGATGAGGAGGGCCCTTGACGCTCACACTATCCCGCAGGTGTAGTATCCTCAGCAACCTCACTCATATTAGCTCATTCAGTTAGCAAAACATCAGAGCTGCAATAAGCAATTTCTTAAAATGAAGCACTCCTATTCACACATGCGCCATTATTATTTTTGCTTTTTTCGGTTGCCAAATTCTTTTCATTATTTCAATTTGATGACTGCCATTATCAACCCCACACGACCTACAGTATGCTTTCACTTAATGTTTCCGTCATTCTCAGTTTATACGCTTGTGCTCGGAATTTACACACCTATTTACATTTTTAAAAAATTGTGCAGAATCTGCAAAATGTTAATAATAAAAAAATAAATAAATTAGGGATTATAAAAATGGCTCTTTTTTTCTTTAATTAGTACTACCCTGAAGAAGCTATTTCACATAACAGATGTTTACATCTAGTCCATAATAACTGTATTTATACAAATGAACCAGTTCAAAAGTCTATGTACGCTTGAATGTTTGTACTGTGCATTTTTACCTGGATGATCCATGACTGTTTTTATGGTTTGTGATAGTTGTTCATGAGTCACTTGTTTAGAACAACCTAGGGACAACTATTGTATGACAAAAGGACCAAACATTCACTGATGCTCAAGAAGGCAACGCGATACATTAAGAGCCAGGGGGGTGTTTAAACTTTTGAACAGGATGGTCGGTGTAAATTTTATTTTGTTTAAATATCTTTTTCATTTAGTACTGTTCTTCAAAAGCTAGATAATATATTTACATGTTTCCCAGAAGACAAATTAATAACAATAATACACACCAATCATCCTGTACCCCGCCTTGTGCCCGATGCTCCCTGGGATAGGCTCCAGGTTCCCCGTGACCCTGAAGGAAGGATAAGCACTATAGAAGATGGTAACGACATATCGTATTAAGAATGAAGTGTAGGTAAACTTTTGAACTGGTTGATTTGTGTAAATTCAGTTATTATTGTGTCTCGTGGACTAGATGTAAACATCTGTTATGTGAAATAGCTTCTTCAGGGCAGGACTAAATAAAAAACACAATGCATTTTTTATGATCCCTCTTTTTTTTTTTACTTTTTTTAAATTATTAACATTTTGCAATCATTACAATTTAGAATTTTATTTTCCACCCTCATTCAGAGTTTCTTTTCATTCATTAAGACAGGAGTACTCGAAGAAAATTCAGAAAGTTCCCGTTACATAAAAATCCTTGCTTATAAAAGTTTGAATAAGCAATTAACATGACTATTGTTGACTTGAATGTTGATGATTAGTTTATGGGTGTAAGTCAGACAATCTAAAGTAGTTATGTTTTGTTTCTTAGTGGTGCTTCATGTTACCACTTCTAACCAGCGTTATCATCTCTGAACAGGCGAGACATCCGTTTTGAATTTAACACAGGGCAATAAACACGCACTTCTCGTTCCATTTGTCTTCCAACATTCTGTTTTTGTTGACGACTTTTAAAAAATGATGAAAACTCTCCACTTTCTAGGTTTCTATTTCTAGGTTACTATAAGTACTATTTTATTTACCAGTTGACGACTTACAGTCTGATTGATTGATATCCATTAGGTTGTGTTTCCAATCTTTATTGAATATCTATTAACAGTTCGGATGATCTGAAGGCATTTGTTCATTCTCATAGCAATGACAAACACAGTATTTTATATATACAACATTAAAATATAGCTTGGGAATTTGCATGCCTTACAAAGGCAACTAGGAACTGTGACAAATATATGGAGACTATATATATATATATATATTTTTTTTTTTTACACAACAAATGGATTGTCAAAAGTAGGAAGGACACATTTTTACATTATGGAACAACGTCCATAATTTCCATGTTAGATATGAATCTCATTCCCTTATTAGTGGTATGTAAAAGGATCACAGTCATGTTAAGCCTGAGCTAACAGGTACGGAATAAAAACAAACAAACAAACAAACAAACAAATCAACAGCAAATTGAGGCAGCCGTAGCTCAATACAAACAACCTGCACTGGATGTCAGGGTGTAACTGCTCATTCAGATGTATGTATTGCCCGAACTGAAGGTGGTTGAAAGTTCACTTTTAAATGCTGGTATATTCCAGTGCAACAGTAGATGAGCAGTCAGAGCAGAATGAACAGATCTGTGATTTTGGCTTGGTTCACACTGTCTAAAGACTGACAAATCACACACAATCTATCAAGTGTCTATGTGGCGATGGCCTCCATGATCTCATGGCACAGGCACTGACAGAAGCCGTAGAACACGCAGAGGACGAGGGTGGAGGGAACCAGGCTGACCAGGATCACTCCCAGTGTGAGCTGCTGAATCATGAGCAGATATATGCCCAGGGGAAGCGAGCTGAAATATAGCAGGCAGAGGAAGCCCATGACAAAACGCGGCACAGAGCGTGACGTCCACGCTCGCCACTTCTGCACAGGCACGTGGCACGGCAGCGAGTCCAAGCTAGCCGGCCGATACAGACGCACCATGTTCAGCATGCCAGTGGAGTCGGGAGAAGTTGACTCGCCTGGAACCTCCATGATGGTGATGACCAGGCAGTCTGAGGAACTGTGAGCCTGCTCTCCTCCACCTCCTTCCCCACCTGTTCCTATTTCTCCACTTAGACTGTTTGGGGTGAGCAGAACCTCACCCACAGGCATTGATCCGCTCTTCCTCACTCGCTCCTGGTAAGAGAGGATGGCCAGGATATTACTGTCATCCTGCAGGAGCCAGATTTCCTCATCGGGTACATGCGTCTGATGGCGGCAGAATGGGCAGCTGACAGTGCCAGGTGACGATTCCATCTCGGCCATCTTCTTCAGGCAGCGAGCGCAGACACGGTGCAGGCACGCCAGTAACTTCGGCTTGCGAGCACGTGCATCATAGCGGCTATAGCATATCTTGCACTCTAGTTCCTCCACCGTGTAGAGCACGCCTTCCGAGTCCGACTTGCTACTCATCCTGAGAGCAGGAAGTGGGGAACGCGATGGGAAATTTTCAAAACGTAACACTAGAGCAGTATCTAGCTACTCTTGCTGGGTATAATGTTGTTTTGGTTGTTTTTTTTCCCCCCGATGGTGTGTTAACAGCAGGGCGTCGTTTTCAACACAGCGTTTATACTGCTCTGATGTTGACAGCCGAAGACAGGAAAATAGCTTGTTGTAAACAGTGGAACATCAACGTAAATCAATTAAACACTGATGGCCTGAAAACCAGTATTATAATTACACATCATTCACAGTAGTACATGCACAGTACAGCAGACTTTCCGTGCATAATACGTATATGGATATATATATATATACTGAGGTGTTTTGTTTTTAGAGTTCCTTGGAGTCATGAACATAATGACGAGCAGTAAATGAAACACTTGTTATGGAAGAGGTGCTAATGAAATGTTCATGGGCCGTTGCTAAATTCATTCTAGTTCAGAATCCTGAGACAACACTCACTGCTCACTGGTCATCCAAGAGCAATATGTGAATTGGCAGAAATGGATTGTAGTCTAGGTAAAAGCATCCTGGAACGTGTCTGCTTTTGGCAACAGTTAAAGAGGATCGATACGACGCGTGTTATGAGATGCGGCACTTGGCTTCGTCCTGAAACAAGAACACAGACAAAACAGTGACAGATATAATAAACAAACGTAATAATTCTATAGTACATACGTAATTATACTGTGTAAATGTAATAATACATAATATATACACAATATTTAGTTTCACTTAAACAGCTATTCCGCTGTCATTATACTCTCAGTGTAAATGATACTGATGATCCCCATGAGTGAATCTAGAGGAGAAAAGGAGCATTACTGGTATCCTTGACTTGCCCTTCAAGTCAAGGACAAAAACCTTACAGTGTGCCTACACGCCTTTTTATTTACATCATCCACTTTCATCAGGTCCATACTGTCAGAAATACAGTATAAAACTGTCACTTACTTCATAACTGTGTTTGTGCACGCGTCGTTTTCACAATTTATGACCTAGGAACGGACAGAATTATAGTGGTGGTGTTGTATGTCCGATTTTTTCACTTAACAAAAGGACTGAAAAACTGCACAGGCTCCTGGAGAGACTAATAAAAACCCATGGATGCAGCAGGTGTAGTGTGATGCGGTCCAGCTTACGGCGCTAGCTCCGGGAAATGGTTGTAAATGTAAATTGTAAAATTTTAATTCCTTAAGAGAATGTTTTCCACAGGTCTATAGAAACCCACAGCTACTGTATAACTCAAATACACGAACAGCTCCTTTACCACAGTGTATATCTTTTTTTTCTCTCCCCCCCATGTCTCTCTCTCTCACACACACACACACACACACACTCACAATCTCTCTATCTCAGAGCGCAGGTTGTTAGAATTTGAGCTAAACTATAAATAGCAGACCCATGCTCTAGGAAACACATCGAGCCTAATAAAACACACAGCCCCCCACCAGTACCACCAAATGCCCTTGATTACTGTGATAAAGAGTATCCTACTCCATCTTGGTCACACACACACGCACGCACATCCAACCCTCAAGCAGACAAGAGACAGAAATTATGACTGTGACTTTGTATGGCAGCTTGTCTCCAGGGGACATGATGCAAAAAGCTTACGTAAATTGCAGCATGTGATTTACTGAACACAAGCCAATGGGCTTTGTCCTGATGTCTGGGACGCAGAGATGCAGTTGGTAAAAGACATAGTTTTGCCAGCCTGAATTCACTACCTATTAAAAATGCAACACGCCAATACATGCCTTAGGGCACGTCCGCATTTAGCTTAGTAATCAATGTAGCTGACTCTTCAGTGCTACATGTTAACTGCGTTGTACAGACATCTAACCTACTTTAAAAATGGCACAGAAAGGCTACTTTAATGGCGCCAATGAGGAAAATCACACATTTGTGTGCTTTTATTTGTGAATTTTCATCATGTATGGCCATCTTTGTTCAGGAGCTTTATCCGAATGGAAATTCAAGGACTTCAGCATCCCAGCCTGACCTCGGTCCTGTCATGCAACATAAGCCAGCAGACACACAGCTCAAAGGTCTATAATAAGACCTTCCTGAGAGCCTACACTCCTGGGCAGAAAAAAAAACAAAACGGGCCAAGCCAAAAATGTCAAATTATTGTATTAAGCTTGAAATGGTCTTAACAACAAATCATTGGTCAGGAAATTAGCAGGAATTAAACAAATAGATAAAGTGAGTTAGTGTGGGATAGCTTTACCTTTGATTTCTTTGAATGTTTAAGCCTTGTGGGTAAAATTACAGACAGCTGTTTATTCTATATATATAAATACATATAATTATACCTTTGTGTACAAGAAGACTATATAAGTGAATCCCCCTGTTTCTAGCTTTTTCCCCAAACAACAAAAGTAAACGAGTAAATGCTGGCACAGGAGCTCTCAGGAGTGCATTCGTTTAATTCTTGCTAATTTCCTGACCAATAATTTGTCGTTACGACCATTAAACCATTTTACCTCGGCACATATATTTTTATTTATTTATTTATTTTTGCCCAGACTATCTCAGTCTGGTGCTGAAATCTCACTCACCGAGACAACTTAATCACAATTATCATAAATAATATGTTGACCAAATATTGCATAAGACTTCTTGTTTTTCATGGATGCTCATCGAGTGTGTTTTAATGCGCGAAAGTGGCAGAGAGGTACTGGTAGAGATGCCAACAACGTAACAAACACCATCTGTGTTCCTGTCCTGTGGTCAGAAATGACACAAACTTACCATTCTGTGCCAACATTTTTACCTCCCTTTGGGAGCATGTTTCTTTAAACATTCATTTAAAGGGATACGTGTGTGATTTCTACATATGATTTCCTATCTACAAGCCTTAATAACAGTTTAGTAAGGAATCCCCAAAACAACAAAAAGCAATAATAGGCTGATCTGATTAGTCAAAAATATAACAAGTAGAGGGTGAAGTTTAAAAAAAACAAAAAACAACACTTTAGTGTTCTGACTCTAATTTCCTAAACTCACAGTAAATTAAATAAGTGTATTATAATACAGTACTATTCCTTTGATCAAGTACTTTCTCACCTTTCTATTTTTATAACACTTGTTTAGTCATTTATTTATTTCTTATTTTACTCTGAATCGCTTTACACGTATATGATAATGAGGAGGTATGGGTGTTAGATTGCTCCATGGGGGTCTATTAGGCTTGATATTAATGGGTCAGCGTCACTGTCAACCACACCGTCTTTATCCAGCAGTTGTTACAAAATTAGAATAGATTACATGTTCTCATCAGTGTCAACATAACAAGACAAACCCCGACGTATTTTCAGAAAAATTCAACCAGATTCAAAATGCCATGACGTGATGACGTTTGCCTCTGGGTTTTGCCAACTAGAACATTTACAAATAGTTTGCGCTACTTTTTCTGCAGTAGTTTTGTGTTTCTACAAGGGTTTTAGTGACAGAATGGTCAAATATGAAAACCTTTTATGCTTTTATGTCTCATACATACAACTGTTGCATTCCTGTGTGATAACTTATCAACAATTAATAATGAACTGTCTTTTGTCTATGTATTTATTCCATTCAGCCACATGAGCGCCTAGCTCGAACCAAATGTGATCAGCTGGAATAGAGTCACCGCTGCAAACCCAAAATATATCATTTTATTTATTATTTAAATAATTTATTATTTATTATCAGCTCCCTAGTTTGCTACTCAGGACACTGTTCAGAGAGTCAGCCATTTCAAGGCAAAACCCTTCCGGTATACTGGAACGTGCGCTCCCTACAAAATCCCACAATGCATCACAAAAACCAGGGAGCATCGATATTCACTATGTTCCCTTACAGGAAATGACATCATGTTTTCTGAAGCCTCTCTCTCGGCTTGAAAAAAACAAAAAAAGGGTGACGAACTCTCAGCCAACTTTGTCTAAAAATATTAGTAGTTTGTTCTCGTTGTTGTGGCTCTCAGATGACTACTTCCATTAGTGATTTTTAACTTCATTTGACGTTCAATATACGGATTGTTTGAGTCTAATGACTTTAAAGTTTTTAATTATTCTTATTTTTTTGAAACTCCACTAGCTAGCCTATGATCCAGCTTGAAGTACATGACAGAAGCGCATGTGATTAAAGCTAACAAATTTATACGGCATATAAAACTGAAATATTTGACATTTTTGATGACGTTTTACAACGCGAGTACGTAATCATGTTGCCGGAAATTGAGTTATCTGTGTCCCAGTGTGTAGTGAGCCAGGGCCCTTAGCAGTGCCCGAACTAGTGTACAGGACATACTGATTCACGACCTAAGGATCTGATAAAGACATCCCCTTTATAGATATAATTAAAATCATTTTTGAACTAACTCTTTGATATTTTTTTTGTACTGAATTATACTTTTGACTCATTAGACAATGCATTTGTGTTTCAGCTTCGGTAGCTGAAGTTTACTTTAAAAACACTGCACACAGACAAAGCAGAACAGAGGGAATGTGATCCAAATGCCCAGCTATACGTTTTACTGGATTCACTATTGGTGAGAGTCTAATCAAAATAGCTTTTTTTAAACACGTAAAAACATGCACAGATAAGGCTTAAATTTTGATTTAATGCTGCATTTTATTTTGTTAAAAAAGAACAAAACATGATTATTAAGTCTGCAGTGAGTCGCTCTGACAATACTGTTATATTCACAGGCAGTGCTGTGTCTGGGGTGTTGGGTTGCTATTGTATAGTACGGGTATTATCAGTCCCTCCATTTTGCTACCGCAGAAATGAAGACAAAATCAAGAGAACTCCTCGATATTTACAGGAGCTTGCGGATTTTCAAAATTACCACAGATTTTGGCCAAGACGCACCACGACACCTGTCACAACACGCATTCAGCCAAAGCCCTCTTCTATTCACGGGCATCAAACATGAGTACGGCTAAAAGGTCTCATTTACCAACAATCAGAAAGATCGTGCAAAACAATTTCGTGGAATTGCAATTTCGCCAATTCAAGCAGTTTTCTGGAAAAAAAAAAAAAAGGACAAAAAAAACCTCTGCAAATTGCATCGCAAATTCTGATAAAAGCCGCAGCAAAATCATGTATGGACTGAATTATACTGTATTTAAAGGATTCAGGACTGAGGGAGTTTTGACTTCAAAAATATTGACAGGCTGAAGAACAAAATACAGACAGAATGGAAGCAACCAGGTAACTTGCGTCGGCTTTGGAGCTGTGAGGGAAAACATCGAAATTCACATCATGGTCCCAGCTGAGCAGAATGCTGCAAGATTACAGCAGAGCAACCCTTATTCTGTAGGGTGTATGCTGTTTTATGCCACCGAATGAGCACACTTACACCAACCTAGGTGATTCTAGGTGTTTTGCGAGTTCACCTAGTGCTCCGTTAATGTGACAGTCATGTTTATGTTCACGGTAAAGTATCATCCATGTGTCATTCTCAAAATACTCGTAATATTGAAGTAACAATAATAATGAAAGCAGACAATTATAGAATGTGACCAAAAGTTTGTGGACACCTGACCATCATACCCATATGTGCTTGTTGAACAACCCATTCCAGATTGATTCCCCCTTTACTGTTATAATAACCTCCACTCTTCTGGGAAGCCTTTCCACAAGATTTTGGAGCGTGACTGTTGGGATTTTTGTCCATCCTGACACGAGCATTTATGAGATCAGTCACTGATGTTAGGTGAGGAGGGCTGGGATGTCGTCGATGTTTTATGCCATCTGTAAGATGTTCGCTGGGGTTGAGGTCAGGGCTCTGCACAGGCCGCTCAAGTTCTTCCATGTCTTCACGGACCTCACTATGTGCACAGGGGCATTGTCATGCCGAAACATGTTTGCGCCCTTTAGTTCTATTGAAAGTAAAATGCAATTCTACATAATACAAAGACAATTCTATACAATTGTGGCAATAGTTTGGGGAAGAACCACATATGGGTGTGATGGTCAGGTGTCCAAATATTTTGGGCATATACTTGGGCCACATCACAAAGCACAATAATTTGTCAGACCTCTATTAATGTCACTAATATGTAGACATCCTATTTAGTACACAGTATTCAGATTGGGATGCAGCATAGAATTCTCTCTGAATGTGTTTACTTGGCAGTCTCGGCTATGAGATTAATCCTCACATAACCAACAACAGAAAAAACCTGTAGATTGCAATAGCCTCTTTTGTACAAGAGAAGGAAATTCTAGTGGCTCTTAAAATGCCATAAATTTTTATTAAAACCAATTTGACTCAATATGATATCAAGCAAACTAACAAGGGGAAAAAACCCAGACAATTCAATAAGAGCGAGAGAGAGAGATCATGGAGTAAGTGGACATCTAAAACCCTTGGTAGGTTATTTCCTTTGTGTGCAGACAAACATATATATTCCACAATCAGCTGAATAAGCCATTCAGTCCCAGGTGGTTGTTTAATGTGGTTCAATTAGTTCTAGTTTCTGAATGAGTTTGAACCCTTAAGCAGACACATAAATAAAATTGATAATAAAATGACTTTTCAAAAATCCCCCCTTTTTTTTTTTTGTTTAAATCTTATGAGTCATCTTTGATGACACATTGCCCCGCACTCTTAGAAAAAAGGGGTTCTTCAATTCTTAAATTTCTAAAGGAGTTCGACATGGAACCCTTTCTGATAGTGAAACTCTCTGTTTTAGGTTTTTACAGAAAACATTTAAGGACCCTACATAGAGCATTAAGAACATTCCCCCAAGAGGGACAAGCTATTTATATATATATATAACCTTTTAGAATTTTCTATATTTCTGCATAAATATGAGCTAATAATCATCAAATTTTCACACAAACTCTAAAAGTAGACACTGAGAACCCAGTTAAACTAATAAGGCAAAAATATTATACTTGGTCATTTATTTATTGAGGAAAATGATCCAATATTACATATCTGACAGTGGCAAAAGTATGTGATCCTCTAGGATGAGCAGTTAATTTGAAGGTGAAATTAGAGTCAGGTGTTTTCAATCACTGGGAGGACAATCAGGCCTGATCGATCTATCAGTCTAATCTTCACAATACATGTTTTTGGAAGCGCATCATGGCACGAACAAAGGAGATTTCTGAGGACCTCCATCAGGCTGGAAAAGGTTACAAAACCATCTCTAAAGACTGATTTCACCAATCTACAGACAGACAGATTGTGTACAAATGGAGGAAATTCAAGACCATTGTTACCCTCTACAGGATGATCAACCAACAAAGATCACTCCAAGAGCAAGGTGTGTAATAGTCCACGAGGTCACAAAGGAACCCTGGGTAACTTCTAAGCAACTAAAGGCCTCTCTCACATTGGATAATGTTAATGTTTATAAATCCACCACCAGGAGAACACTGAACAACAGTGGTGTGCATGGCAGGGGTGCACGCAGAAAGCCACTGCTCTCCAAAAAGAACATTGCTGCCCTTCTGCAGTTTGCTGAAGCTCATGTGGACAATTCAGAAGATTATTGGAAAAGTGTTTTGTGGAAAGATGAGACCAAAATAGAACTTTTGGTTTCCATGAGAAGCGTTATGTTTGGAGAAAAGAAAACACTGTATTCCAGCATAAGAACCTTATCCCATCTGTGAAACATGGTGGTGGTAGTATCATGGTTTTGGCCTGTTTTGCTGCATCTGGGCCAGGACGGCTTTCCATCATTGATGGAACAATGAATTTTGAAGTATACCAGCAAATTCTAAGGGAAAATGTCAGGACATCTGTCCATGATCTGAATCTCAAGAGAAAGTGGGTCATGCAGCAAGACAACAACCCTAAGCACACGAGTCATTCTACCAAAGAATGGTTAAAGAAGTATAAAGTTAATGTTTTTGATCATTATGATAATGGCCAAGTCAAAGTCCTGACTTTAATGCAATGGAAATGTTGTGGAAGGACCTGAAGCAAGCAGTTCATGTGAGGAAACACACCAACATCCCAGAGTTGAAACTATTCTGTTCTGAGGAACGGGCTAAAATTCCTCCGAGCCGACGTGCAGGACTGATCAACGGTTACCAGAAACATTTAGTTGCAGTTATTGCTGCACAAGAGGGTCACACCAGATACTGAAAGCAAAGGTTCACATACTTTTGCCACTCAAAGATACGTAATATTTAATCATTTTCCTTATAAATCAATAAATGTCCAAGTATAATATTTTTGTCTCATTTAAGGACTTTGATGATGACTTTTGTCTCATTAAAATCTGATGATGTTTTAGGTCTTATTCATGCAGATATATAGAAAATTCTAAAGGATTCACAAACTTTCAAGCACCACTGTATTAAAAAAACAGGAAATAAATATTTATAAAAACAATTTAAAATAACCACAAGTATAATAATGTGTTAGTTAATTTGCTTGTTTGTTAAAGGAGTGTACTTACAGATCCAGTGGTCACTGTCTATAGTGCTGTGAAAAACTATTTGCTCATTCCTGATTTCTCCTGTTTTTGTGTATATCTCATGCTAAATAGTTTTATATCTTCAAATACAACATAAAATAAAGGCAACTTGAGTAAACACACAATACAGTTTTTATATATATTTTTTTATTATTGAAGCAAAAGAAAAAGTTATCCAACACTTATCACGCACGTGAAAAACTAACTTCCCCCTTAAACTTAGACTCTGGTTGTGCCACCTTTAGCAGCAATAAGTTCAACCAAACTTTTCCGATAATTGGAGATCGGACTTTCACTTACTTCTAGGACTAGGATTTACTCCTATGCTTTGGATCATTGTCTTGCTGCATAACCCAGTTGTGCTTGAGTTTCAACTTACGAACTGAAGACTGGATATTCTCCTTTAGGATTTTCTGTTGGGGAAAGAAAAATTCATGTTTCTCTCAATTATTGCAAGTTGCCCAGGCCCTGAAGCAGCAAATCATCCCCACACCATCACACTTCCACCACCATGCTTGACCGTAGGTATGAAGGCATGATGTTTTTTTTTGTGGAATTCAGTGTTTGGTTTACGGCACATGTAAAGGGACCCCCGTCTTCCAAACAGTTCCACTTTCGACTCATCAGTCCACAGAACATTCCCTCAAAAGGATTGAGGATCATCAAGATCTGTTTTGGCAAAATTCAGGTGAGCTTTAATGTTCTTCTGGGTTAGCAGTGGTTTTCGCCTTGCCACTATTCCATGGATGCCATTTTTGCCAAGTGTCTTTCTGATATTGGAGTCATGAACAGTGACCGTTATTGATGAAAGAGATGTCTGTCGTTCCTTTGATGTTGTCCGTGGCTCTTTTGTGATTTCCTGGATGAGTTGTCACTGTGATTTTGGAGGAATTTTGGAAGGTCGGCCACTTCTGGGAAGGTTCACTACTGTGCTGAGTTTTTCCATTTGGAGATAACGGCTCTCGCTGTGGTCCTCTGGAGTCCCAGAGCCTTTGAAATAGCTTTATAACCCTTCCCAGACTGATGTATTTCAATCACCTTCTTCCTCATCATTTCTGGAATTTCTTTCAACTTTGGCACTGTGTGTTACTGGATAAGACCTTTTAACCAACTTCACACTGTTGAAAAAGTTCTATTTAAGTGATTTGATTGAACTGGGTTTGCAGTAATCAGGTCTAGTTGCATCTAGTCCAGCTGAACCCCATTATTAATGCAATTTCATAGATTTGGGGAATTAGTAACTATGGGGTCAAATACATTTTCACACAGGCCCAGTTGGTATTGGACAACTTCTTTTGCTTCAATAAATAACATTATCATTTAAAAACTGTATTTTGTTTACTCCGGTTGCCTTTGTTTTATCTATTTTAGTTTGTTATAGTTTCTGAAACAATTTAGCATGAGATACACACACAAAAAAAGAAGAAATCAGAAAATACTTTTTCTCAGCGCTGTAAATTCTAATAAACCCAGAACACTGCAGGATTAAAGAAGATTTTGTGGTCAGATATAATGTCGACCAGACATTATGCATGACTGGAGGAAAACCTTTAGACTTAATTTTCCATAAATCACTAATGGCAAATTCAGTCTGGCCAAATTTGTCAAACTTACTTTGCTTTATCTGTCTTTATAAGTGCATACACTAAATGTCAACAAATTGTTCACAGTAGGTTTTTTTTTTTTTTTTTTTTTTGCAAGTATTATCAACAACATTAAAATAATAATAATACATTCCAGTTTAACCATCTATATATTTTAATTACATCATCCTATAATTATAAATTGGCAAATTTAATTGTGCATTTGTGAATAACAGTAACGTCATGCTTTATTATTACATTTAGTCCTTTGGAGAAAAAAGCCACTGCAATAAAGCGGTTGATCCATCTGTCTGGATCTTTGATGGACCGCAGAATGGGTTTATGAAAAATTGATCAATGAAGCTCTGGAACGTTCAATTTTAATGACGCATTTAATTCGTACCGTCTCCCTCTCCTCATGTTGCCCAGGAGAACGCTTATGACAGCACTGCATTTTCCACAAACAAATACTCTTCCTTACGGAGTTCTCAGAAAAAAAAAAGATGATACAAATGACTATTAAAAACAAAACAAAACAATTATACAATGGGCTTAAAATGTTTTAGCAAAATAGCATAGTGGCATAATATAATAATATTTGGTTCAGCAGTTAAGGTTCTATGCTAGTGAGCTAAACAGCCAAGTTATGTGCTTGGAGTGGATTCTTCCTCATTTATTAGTCATTTTGGATAAACGTGTGTGCCAATAAATGAAGGACTAATGGATTTACTGCAGTGGAACAATTGCCAAATCAAAACAATCACCTTTAAACACTACATACAACCTCCTACGGCACTGGATAATGTAACATATCCGAAGAACAACAAACTCAAAGTCTTTTTCACACTATTCACATTTAGACCAAATTACCATTGCCAAATCTCACAGGTCTACCTGCAGGCCTGCTCAAGAGTTTTGTCTGTGCCACATTCTAAATTTATCTCCTGTCTCTTTAACGGACAACCTGCAGTGAGAGGACGTCTCTCTCTTTGCATTGTGATTTGACAGGACAGCTTAGTGGCACTCTCACATGAGACAAGAAGTGCTTGATAAATCCGCTCTCGTCCTCCCCACTGTTGGCTCAGAGCTGTCACGCTGACTGAAAGGTCATTAGTGGCCTAGTTTTGATACCACTCCCTTTTTGGGGCTCAAAGGAAAGAAATGTGCCTTTAATTCCAGACCTACATTGTGTAGCCCTTTGCATGTCTACTACAGTATAAACGATGGGAATAGTGCACATGTTCCCAGAAGACTAGTTCAAACTCCCAGCAAGTCTCTAATAAAGTCTGTGAGATTGAGACACACTGTTAATTATGGTGCAGTGTCGATTACCTTAGAGGTGTTCCTGATCTTCTCGTCCTCGCCATTTAAGTCATTTAATCAGTGTCTTTCTTACATTCTGTCTTTACTATACAGTATGATCGACGTTTAAGCTAACGTCCTAAGCTAAACTGAGTATAGTGCTTGTGTCTATACACTTATAGGGAAAAAAGGTTCAATCAAACACTCTAAAAAGCTTTTCATTTTTGCCCCATCTGCAGAAACCCTTAACAGGTCTGAGTAGAAGGCTACAACAGGTTTGCTATTAGTAAACCTTCAGAAATGTAAGAACAGTTAACGATCCATCCCATCCATACATTTTCTGTAGCGCTTATCCTATACAGGGTCGCAGGGGAGTCTGGAGCCTATCCAGACAAGGTGGGTACGAGGTGGGGGACACTCTGGACAGAGTGCCAACCCATTTCAGGGCACCATCGCACACATTTACACACTACAGACAATCTAGAGATGCCAATCAGCCTACAACGCATGTCTCTGGATGGGGTGAGGGGGCGGAGTACCCGGAGGAAACCCCTGAAGCATGGGGAGAACATGGCGTGAATCGAACCCCCAACCCTGTAGCTGCGAGGCAAACGTGCTAAACAAAATAAACACAGTGACCATGAACGTGGCTGTCACATTTATTGAGCAGTAGGTGAAAATACCAAAAACCTCTCGTTCTCAACAAGAGCTCGCCTTTTATCTCGCTAGTCTTTCCCTTTCAGATGGGCATTCCAAAGCAGAACATGTTTAAACAAACAAACAAACAAATGACCGTGCGATCGAACGGCATTTACTGTCATTTCGAGTCGACTTTCAACAAATCAGCAAATTATTCAACTATATAAGGCATTTTAATGAAAATCAACCCTGCTGGGAAAAAAACAAAAAAAACAAACCAACAACAACTGAAACCATCACAGAAATGCTAATGTTTCCCACTATAAATACCATTAAGCCATCAGCTAACCATTAAAACCATTATGATTACTGGTGTCCACTACACATTAACATGCTACCATTAGAAGGCGACAAATTACCAGTAGAGACCCACAGCGATCATTACAGTTTCCATTAAAAACCGATACAATTCCCATTATAACCATTAAAAACCTTACAAATTCTATGAGGGTTTCTATTGTTGTTGTTTTTCAACCCCTAGTTTCTATTGCAGGGAAACACTGGCCTAGTGTGATTAATCCTATTCCTCTATAAATGATCTGGCTTGAGGCTCGGACTCTGTAGATGCAGAAGAGCTCTGCTGAAGTCTCAAAAACGCGTCCATGTTTTGCCTGTGGTGTTTTGTTGGTTTATTTTTTTATTTATATTTGATTTTTCAGTGGCGTCAGTGAGCCTACACTCCCTTCACAGCCTATCTTTTTTTTTTTTTTTTTTCAGACTAAATGGATGAATATTCTGGATGATCAGAAGGATGGAAAGTCAATCTTTCTCTTCACGTGTTGCCACACAGTCCAACAGGTACATGGCGTTTAAATCGCACTGCACACATTCCCCCCTCGACTATAGCTAGAGAATGAATGATGCACCCGAACACATCCTCATAATCCTCCTTAATAATCCTCCTTAATAATCCTCCTTAATAATAAGACTGGACCCTGGATCACGCAGCCACACAGATTGATCCAGTCGTTCCCATCCCATGGTGTCATCACCTACATGAGGAATCTCTAAAACAAGGTGCGTCCCTGTTGCTTCACCGAGTGAACCTCACATGATCGTTACATGATCAGCAGGTACTGACTTACAAGCACACATCAGACGCGTCGTGAGATGATGTGCATCACATCCACACTGCCGCTCTGATTCCCAGCTGGATTAAGGTCATTGTGATTCTTCTGCTCGGTGAACGTTTAGTGTACTTACCCCTCTGATCCTGAATTAGGGGATGGGGAAAGCGGGTGTGCGGTCCTCATCAGGATCAGGAGCTCGCGCGAGCAACATGTCCGTGTTCAGAGCGCTGTGGTGAGTCAGAGTCCGTGTCGATCAGGATGCCGATGTCGGATGAGGCCGAGCGGAATCGCGCCATCCCCCTCACTGATCACTGCGGTAGCGCTACAGCATCCCAACTCACACACCGGTTACTGTGGCAACACGAGCCCGCGGCCAGAGACCTGCCGAGCGCGTGCACGAGAGTTCACAGAATTAACACACACACACACACATACACACACATACACTGCTGCATTAACACTCTCACATACACACACTGCTTAATTAACACACATACACACACACTGCTGCATTAACCCACACACAGCTGAATTAACACACACACACTGCTGAATTAACACACACACACACACACACACATACTGCTGCTTTAACACACACACACACACACACATACTGCTGCATTAACACACACACACATAGACTGCCGCATTAACACACACTTCTGCATTAACACACACACATACACACACACTGTTGCATTAACACACACACACACACACACATAGACTGCTGTATTAACACACACACTGCCGCATTAACACACACATACACACACACTTCTGCATTAACACACACTGCCGCATTAACACACACACACACACTGCCGCATTAACACACACACACACACACTGCCGCATTAACACACACACACACACACACTGCCGCATTAACACACACACACACACACACTGCCGCATTAACACACACACACACACACACTGCCGCATTAACACACACACACACACACTGCCGCATTAACACACACATACACACTGCTGCATTAACACACACACACACACACACACTGCTGCTTTAACACACACACACACACACTGCCGCATTAACACACACATACACACTGCTGCATTAACACACACACACACACACACACTGCCGCATTAACACACATACACTGCTGCTTTAACACACACACACACACGCTGCTGCATTAACTCACATACACACACACACACACGCTGCTGCATTAACACACACACACACACACACACACACACACTGCTGCATTAACACACACACACACACGCTGCTGCATTAACACACACACACACACACACACACACACACACACTGCTGCATTAACACACACACACACACACACACACACACTGCTGCATTAACACACACACACACACACACACACACACTGCTGCATTAACACACACACACACACACACACACACACTGCTGCTTTAACACACACACACACACACACTGCTGCATTAACACACACACACACACACACACACACACTGCTGCTTTAACACACACACACACACACACACACACACACACACTGCTGCATTAACACACACACACACACTGCTGCATTAACACACACACGCATTGCTGCATTAACACACACACACACACTGCTGCATTAACACACACACTGCTGCTTTAACACACACATATACACTACTACATTCACACACACACACACACACACACACACACACCTGCTGCTTTAACACACACATACACACACACACACACACTGCTGCTTTAACACACACATACACACACACACTGCTGCATTAACACACACACGCACACACACTGCTGCATTAACACACACACACACACTGCTGCATTAACACACACACACACACACACTGCTGCTTTAACACACACACACACACACACACACACACACACACTGCTGCATTAACACACACACACACACTGCTGCATTAACACACACGCATTGCTGCATTAACACACACACACACTGCTGCATTAACACACACACTGCTGCTTTAACACACACATATACACTACTACATTCACACACACACACACACACACACACTGCTGCTTTAACACACACATACACACACACACTGCTGCATTAACACACACACGCACACACACTGCTGCTTTAACACACACACACACATACACAAACACACACACACTGCTGCATTAACACAGATACACACAACTGCTGTAACACACTCTTGCTGCATTAACACACACATACACACTGCTTAATTTACACACACACACACACACACTGCTGCTTTAACACACACATATACACTACTGCATTCACACACACACACACACTGCTGCATTAACACACACATACACACACACACACTGCTGCATTAACACACACACACTGCTGCATTAACACACACACACTGCTGCATTAACACACACACACTGCTGCATTAACACACACACACTGCTGCATTAACACACACACACACACTGCTGCATTAACACACACACACTGCTGCATTAACACACACACACACTGCTGCATTAACACACACACACACACTGCTGCTTTAACACACACACACACACTGCTGCATTAACACACACACACACACTGCTGCATTAACACACACACACACACACTGCTGCATTAACACACACACACACACACACTGCTGCATTAACACACACAGACTGCTGCTTTAACACACACACACACACTGCTGCATTAACACACACACACACACACACTGCTGCATTAACACACACACACACACACACTGCTGCATTAACACACACACACACTGCTGCATTAACACACACACGCACTACTGCATGAACACACACACACACACACACTGCTGCATTCACACACACACACACACACACACACACAAACACACACACTCACACACACACACTGCTGCTTTAACACACATACACACACACAAACACACTGCAGCATTAACACACACACACACACTGCTGCATTAACACACACACACACACTGCTGCATTAACACACACACACACACACACACACACACACACACTGCTGCATTAACACACACACACACACACACACACACACACTGCTGCGTGAGCATTTGCATACCTGAATTAACACACACACACACACACGCACACACACTGCTGCATTAACATTTGCACTCTTCATTAACATTAACACACACCACTGTATTATAATTTACAGACCTGAATAAACTCAATACAACACAATAGTCTTGCATACTCTGTTTAAAAACTTCACACACATGTGATTAAACAAATGAAGATAGCAAATATAGTAACAAGTGCACTATATGGACAAAATGTTTGTCATCAAACCCATATGTGGGCCTTCCCAAACCTGTCACAAAGTTGGAAGCACACAAATGTACAGGGTGTCTCTGCATGCTGTGGCATTAAGAAATGCCTTCACTGGAACTAAGAGGCCCAAAATGTTCCAGCATGATGATGCCCCTGTGCACATATCGAGGTCCATAAACACATGATTTACCAAGATTGGAGTGGAAGAACTCAAATGACCTGTACAGAACCCTGACCTCAACCACACTGAACACCTTTGGGATGAACTGGAACGTTGACTGCACACCAGACCTCCTCACCCAACATCAGTACCTGACCTCGCTAATGCTCATGTGGCTGAATGAGCAAAAATCCCCACAGCCACGCTCCAAAATCTAGCGGAAAGCCTTCCCTGAAGAGTGGAGGCTGTTATAACTGCAAAGGGGAGCTCTAACTCCATGTTAATGCCCATGGTTTTGGAATGGGCATATATGGATGTGATGGTCAGGTGTCCACATACATTTGGCCATATAGTGTACGTTACTAAACGTGCAGCAATAACATGCAAAAAAAAAAAAACTGCTGAAAGACTCATCAAAATTAGACCATTTAATACAGAGTGCTTATTAATTTTCATATGATCTCTACAAAAAGAGCTACAGAAACAGACTAAACAATGCAGATCGTTTATGGTTGCATGGGACAACTGGACATTTCACCATCATCATCTAGTCACACATTCATTTGTAGAACACTCTGATTTGTAGTCATCATTCCTCCTACATGATTTACCATAACTTAACCCCATAGAGCATGTCGAAAGTTTATGACCATCATCCACATGATCAGATGTCACTCCTTGGTGCAATGGATTCCTGCACTTATCAGCTGAATAATGTATCTTTTGATGTGTGATCAAATGAAGTAGGATAAAATAACAAGCTTTAACTATATATGTCGACACCCAGATACTTTACAGTAAGCCATATACATTTTCTGCATCAGCGAATTCATCCATCCATCCATCCATCTTCTATACCGCTTTATCCTTTTCAGGGTCACGCGGAACCTGGAGCCTATCCCAGGGAGGGATATCGCAGGGCACAATCACATGCACACTCACACACCCATTCATACACTACGGACCCTTTAGACACGCCAATCAGCCTACCATGCATGTCTTTGGACTGGGGGAGGAAACCGGAGTACCCGGAGGAAACCCCCGCAGCACGGGGAGAACATGCAAACTCCGCACACACAGGGTCCCGGCGGGAATCGAACCCCAGATACTTTACAGATACTTTACAGATACAGAACCAGATACTTTACAGTAATCCACATACATTTTCTGCATCAGTGCTAGAATTGATTTATTTACATATTTATTTATTCAGAAATATTCGTTTGTATCTGCCTATACTATACAGTTATGATCACAATACCAATTACAATACAAAACGAAAACAAACAAACAAACAAACAAAAAAACAGTAATGCAACCAGTTGTTAGCATTATTTGAAGAGGTTTGAAAAGTGAATAATGCTTGTTAGTACGTATAAAAATGTGCACTACGTACAGTGCTGAATCACCACAAGTATCCATCCATCCATTTTCTATGCCACTTATCCTACACAGGGTCACAGGGGAGCCTGGGTGGGTCTTCGGGTGCTTGGACCACAGGGCTGGGGACAACCTGGATGGGATGCTAACCTATTGCAGGGCACAATCACACACACTACAGACAATTTGGAAATGCCAATCAACCTACAGCGTGTGTCTTTGGGCTGGCAGGGGAGAGGCCGAGGTGCCTGGAGGAGGCCCCTCCAGTGTGGGGAGAACATGCAAGCTCCGTGCACACGGGGCAGAGGTGGGATTTGAAACCCCAACCCCGGGGGTATGAAGCAAACATTTTAACCACTAAGCCACCGTTCCCCCTCCACCACAAATATGTGGAATTCAAACATCTCATATTTTATATCTCATTTCGATTAAGCCTATTGCAAAGGCATACATCAAAAGGTAGCCTAACTTAGTTTGCTACTAGAGCCAGGGCTTATATACCTAAACTGTACTAAATGCCAAGCCCTAAATGAGCAAACTGAGTGTATCAATTATACAAAAGGGGTCAAGAATAATCATTTCAAGCCACATACAGTGAAGCAGGGAAACTTATTTGCCCACGTTGACAGGTCCGTGTGCTTGTCGTCTACAACACAGTGGTTCTCAGCACACTAATGAAGTAAAGTACTTCACTGACGCACTGTAGTAAGGTTTAAAACACATCCCTGCACTTGGATAGAAGTGGAGGAGGCCAGCCTGAGGAGCAGATGAAACTGGCAGAGGTCATCCTACATCAACAAACAGCTGAACAAGTCATTCCCACCTGTTCAACACACAACTCATCACTCTTCAGTGTTTGTTTTGCAAGGAAAATCCCCACCACGGTACAACGCAACGTCGCCATCTTGTGGTTAAATTCTGCGTGTTTTCGGAACAGCGTTTTCACTGAACTTTAACTTGACAAGAATAATTCAAACAGAGTCCTTCCTGTTTATATATCAACAAATTGATAGGCTATAGAAATTGATGCATAAACATACAAATTGATAGCCTATATATAAGTATATATATACTTACACACACACACACACACACACACACACACACACACACACACACACACACACACAGTATGTCACAAAAGTGAGTACACCCCTCACATTTGTGTAAATATTTGATGATATCTTTTCATGTGACAACACTGAAGAAATGACACTTTGCTACAATGTAAAGTAGTGAGTGTACAGCTTGTGTAACAGTGTAAATTTGCCGTCCCCTCAAAATAACTCAACACACAGCCATTAATGTCTAAACCGCTGGCAACAAAAGTGAGTACACCCCTAAGTGAAAATGTCCAAATTGTTCCCAAAGTGTCAATATTTTGTGTGGCCACCATTATTTTCCAGCACTGCCTTAACCCTCTTGGGCATGGAGTTCACCAGAGCTTCACAGGTTGCCACTGGAGTCCTCTTCTACTCCTCCATGATGACATCACGGAGCTGGTGGATGTTAGAAACCTTGTGCTCCTCCACCTTCCGTTTGAGGATGCCCCACAGATGCTCAATAGGTTTAGGTCTGGAGACATGCTTGGCCAGTCCATCATATTCACCCTTCAGCAAGGCATTGGTTGTCTTGGAGGTGTGTTTGAGGTTGTTGTCATGCTGGAATACTGCCCTGCGGCCCAGTCTCCAAAGGGAGGGGATCATGCTCTGCTTCAGTATGTCACAGTACATGTTGGCATTCATGGTTCCCTCAATGACTGTAGCTCCCCAGTGCCGGCAGCACTCATGCAGCCCCAGACCATGACACTCCCACCACCATGCTTGACTGTAGGCAAGACACACTTGTCTTTGTACTCCTCACCTGGTTGCCGCCACACACGCTTGACACCATCTGAACCAAATAAGTTTATCTTGGTCTCATCAGACCACAGGACATGGTTCCACTAATCCATGTCCTTAGTCTCCTTATCTTCAGCAAACTGTTTGCGGCCTTCTTGTGCATCATCTTTAGAAGAGGCTTCCTTCTGGGACGACAGCCGTGCAGACCAATTTGATGCAGTGTGCAGCGTATGGTCTGAGCACTGACAGGCTGAACCCCCACCCCTTCAGCCTCTGCAGCAATGCTGGCAGCACTCATATGTCTGTTTCCCAAACACAACCTCTGGATATGATGCTGAGCACGTGCACTCAACTTCTGTGGTCGACCATGGCGAGGCCTGTTCTGAGTGGAACCTGTCCTGTTAAACCGCTGTATGGTCTTGGCCACCGTGCTGCAGCTCAGTGTCAGGGTCTTGGCAATCTTCTTATAGCCTAGGCCATCTTTATGTAGAGCAACAATTCTTTTTTCAGATCCTCAGAGAGTTCTTTGCCATGAGGTGCCATGTTGAACTTCCAGTGACCAGTATGAGGGAGTGTGAGAGCTTTGACACCAAATTTAACACACCTGCTCCCCATTCACACCTGAAACCTTGTAACACTAACAAGTCACATGACACCGGGGAGGGAAAATGAATAATTGGGCCCAATTTGGACATTTTCACTTAGGGGTGTACTCACCTTTGTTGCCAGCGGTTTAGACATTAATGGCTGTGTGTTGAGTTATTTTGAGGGGACAGCGAATTTACACTGTTACACAAGCTGTACACTCACTACTTTACATTGTAGCACAGTGTCATTTCTTCAGTGTTGTCACATGAAAAGATATCATCAAATATTTACAAAAATGTGAAGGGTGTACTAACGTTTGTGAGATACTGTGTATATGTATATATAATAGCCTAACAGTACAATAACCAGATGAAGATGTTCTGTGTATGTGGTTGAGAAACAGTTCACCGCAAGTTTTCGGAGGAGTTTCTTTTTAAACAGGAAGTCGTCGGTCTCTTTGAACAGCTCGCGCTCTTCGCGTTCTCCCAGTCCCATCCGCGCGTCAGAGACACATCTCTGCTGTACTGTGTGTGTGTTAGTCACTTCACTTGCGAAAGGGTACACTATCTATTATTCCATAACAATTGCGGAACTTGTTCCGTCTTTTCTTTATTTCCGGTGTAGTTACCTTTAAGGGCATTTCAACTAGTTTAGCTGTTTGTTGTTGTTGTTTTTTTTAAGGAGACGAAAACATTTCCCCAATGAGTAGTAACTGTGAAAACAGTGCTGTCGGGTTCGCTGCTGCAGGCGGACAGGAAGAGCTGGACTTTCCTTTCCCTCTGTTCCTTTACGGACAAATTGGAAATGACATTCCACCTGATGACCAAGGTCAGTCAACGGACTTCATTTATTATTGACAAGTTTGTTAAAACCCTTCAGTGCTTCAGTGGCTTTAGAGTTTGGCAGCTGGTTTTGTTGTATTTACACGGTATTTGTGTTTGTGTTCCATAGATTTATTTAATTTTACTCTGTTATATCAAAATTATCAAGCTACTCTATATACCCCTATTAGTTATATATATATATATATATATATATATATATATATATATATATATATATATATATATATATATACACATATATATATATATATATATATATATATATATATATATATATATATATATAAAATATTAAGATTGTTTATTTTCAGATTGCAAATATGGGTGAAGTCATAATTTAACCATAAAGTCACAAGAACAACGACAACACTAAGCTGGTCTGAAAATGTACTGGATTATTTGTGTATTATTGGAAGATGTAGTGAGGGACTTGTTCTTTTCATTGCCATAAAACCGAACAGCATGTGCTCAGTTTCCACTTTAAAATGGCGCGATCGAAGTTCGTCTTCCTTCAGCTTTCTTGCAACGTTAACCCATCTAATTTCCACGTCGCTCCTTTTCCTCAACAGATGAACTTGATGCTCTGTCACACCTCGATGCTAATCCACCCTCGTCCAATATCGACCAGGCCCATGCTCCATACAGCGATCTGTCCCTCCATCAGCCTTCCTATAATCCTCCAACTTCTGAGGACCTCCTCACTTGTCATCACCCTGATCTGCGAGATCTTCTCAGTCACTCGCTCTCATTGCAGGCTAGCCCCCGCATTGAGATCACCTGCTCAGAGCTACACCACCAGCACCGTGAGCATGTCCAAACAGCACCAGTGGATATTAGTCGGCGTCTGGCTGTGCCTCCGTACCAGAACCTGCTCTACAGGGAGAACCTGAGCCCGGCAAGCAGCACTTCCTCCAGCTGGCACTCGGAAGTGTGTTCACCCCAGCCCTCACCATGTGTTTCTCCCAGTGCTTCAGGAGCTGGAGGTTTAGCTGCCATGACCGTGGCTGATTTGTGCCCAAGGCTCCAGGCCATCCATGCATCCGGTTCACCCCGTACTTCTCCAACTACATCCCCACGCACCAGCATCACTGAGGAGACTTTCCTGAACTGCAGGCCTTCATCTGCGTCCTCCTCACGGCCAGGTTCGCGCTCCACTTCTCCTCAGGGAAAACGCACTTACGAGCAATACCAGAACCCTGCCTTGGTTCCCCCACGCTCCCGAAGCCCCTCTCCTCATGCAGTGCGAGAGGAGTTGGTTGAACCTTGTAGACCAACAGCTAACCTTGACGAATTTGTAGACAACTTCAGCAGGCACCTCGCTAAACCAGTGCCCACAAAGATTGGACGGCCTAATCAGGAGTACTTGGTCTACAGCCAAACAGAGCATGCTGTGTTCCCTGAAGTGAAGAGGGAGCCTGTAATGGATCCAATATATGTCATGCCATCCATCGGTTGGCCTAATCAGATGACCACAGCCATGTGCAGGTAAATTAACCAATTACCAGCCTGTGTTAGACCATTACTGATTAAATGAAGCACTATCATCAACCCTTATGGTCTGGTCAGGTATTTATTGCTTGAATCAATTATGTAATGAACATTTTTTTTTAATCCCACTGATACAGTTAGAAAACTCCAAACCTGCAGAATGTTGGCATGCTGATTCCTGTTACTATAACATGATCTCTGAGATATACACATGTGACCGTTTCTGTGTGTTGGTTCTTAGCATGTCGTTGGCGTCCCTGCCTGCTCTGGAGTGGACGCTTCCCAGCAGCACAGAACAGTACGAGTTGAGAATAGAGGTTCAGCCCAGACAGCACCACAGAGCCCACTATGAGACTGAAGGCAGCAGAGGTGCTGTTAAAGCAGTGTCAGGAGGACATCCTGTGGTTCAGGTAAACAGGGAGTGTGTTTTGTGGGTGGTAGTGAGCTTGACCTGTATGTGTATGGGTGCATGTGGGGGTTTAGTATAGGAGTGAAAGAATTCTAGAGAAATTAAAAGTGTGAGACTGAGGGATGAGAGAGTCAAGATATGTGAGATGATGCAATTTGTTAGCTAGACAGCAAAGAAAGGAAGAGTGTTATCTTCCTGCTGTTGTTAACATTTATGGAAATGAAGCTGTATTTGTTTCTGTACTATAACAGAGCATGCTCTGTTTCCTTTCCCGTACAACATTCCCTCAGTTTACCATCACGTTAACCAGAGAGTAATTGTGTTCAATAAAATGGATTTAGCAATTACACTGACATTTACAGTTCAGTAGTTTGTGTGTATACGTAGGTAGAGTGTGAAATCATGTTCTTAACACGTATGAAACACTTTCTTTCATATTGGAATCACTGTTTCCTGCAAACCTCTCTCTTTCTCTCTGTGTGTGTGTGTGTGTGTGTGTGTGTGTGTGTGTGTGTGTGTGTGTGTGCATGTATGTATACACACACACACACACACACACACACACACACACACACACACACACACAGTACCGTGCAGAAGTCTTAGACACCCTATTTTTAGAACAAACTTTGTTATAGATTTTTATTTGATGACTTCTACATTATCAATTTTTCAACATTTCCAACATTTTTTTAAAGCAAAGTGTCGTCACACCAAATATCGACTTTGAATTATTTTTGTTTACTGCTCTTTATAGTATTTTTTGAAATGTAGAAACATTTTAATTTCATTATGTTTGAAGGCGTGCTTGCTGTACAGCATTTCTTTGCATGTGACTAAGACTGTTGCACAATACCAGTACCGTGTGTGTGTGATGTGTGTGTGTGTGTGTGTATATATATATATATATATATATATATATATATATATATATATATATATATATATATATATATATATAAAACACACACACACACACACACACACACATATATATATATATATGTGTGTGTGTGTGTGTGTGTGTGTGTGTTTTAGTAACCATTCGATTCATTATTAAATAGTAATCGGTCAATTAATCAATTAAAATATGCACATTGACTAAACAAATAAAGCTGTAGATAAATAAATAAAATGATATTTATTTATGAAACCATAAACTAATTAGTTTATTGAAAATGAAAATATAAAATTAAACAGTGAATAGTTACAATTGAAAATGATAACTTTTCCATTATGTAATGATTTCACGTCATCATTTGTCTACTGCTTTTTTATTTAGTCTATTATCGCGTTATTGTACTGGGAGGATAGACCAAAACTGTGGTCTTTCCAAATATTTCAAATAATTCCAAATATTGTTACAGTCATTAGTAAAAGCTAGCTGAAGGTACATAAGTTAAAGAATCGTATTATCATTATCATTATCATACCGAAACTACAAAGTATGAAAATGTCTGAGCTACTCAGAGAAGCAAAGGATCATTTTAAAAGTCCAGTGTTAGTAGTAATGTGGCAGTGGTAGCACAGGTACCAATTGGGAAGTCGTGAGCCTTCCAATTGGTACCCGTTGAAACCCCAGAAACGGCAAGCCGCCACTGTTGTGCCCTTGAGCAAAACCCTTAACACTCAGCTGCTTAGATATATAAATGAGATGAATGTAAGTCGCTCTGGATAAGCGTGTCTGCCAAATGCCGTAAATATAATGTGAGCATGCTGAATACGTAATCAGAGAGTATGGATGGGGCATATCGGACATTTTTGGACCAAATATCAAGTAATTCAAAGATTAGTACCAGCTACTAATCTACAGGATTAAAAAAAAAGTGTCCTGTGTGCATACAAGGTTGCTGCGATTTCAGTAGTGAGAATTAGTACATGTAGACATCAAAGTATATATCTGAAAGCTGTTTCATTAGTTTGAAATGAAACGAAAGTTCTTAGGCTACACTGCAGGGCTTTTCAGAACCCATACCTCATCAACTACATGGTTGATGAAACAGCTCCTAACTTTACTTTATCTTCCTGCCCTTGCAGAGTTGCGGCATAGATGCGTTTCTTTGTTTTCATTTGAGTATTCTTGTGCAGGCCGAAGGAGAGCAATGTCTTATCATGCACTGTTACGTACTACAACAGTTTAATTTTCATCTGCTTGGTATATCACAAAGGCTACATAGTATATCTCACTGTAAAATAAACACACAGAATTTATATGTAACTTTTTTAATGTAAGGAAGTATTCGTCAGAAATATTAATACTTCAGCATGAATTGGAAGAGACCAAAGGACAGTTTTAGTTCTTGAAATTTGTTCTTAGAGGACAAATTGTATACATGTCAAGAACTATTTGCAAGAGGGCACAGCAGATAGCAACAGTCATCCTAAACGTGGGTGCGATCCAACAATAAGGAAATCATTAATGCAAGTACCGGGTAGCACTAGACAGCTGGCTGAGACAAGTTAGACATTATTATTATTATTATTATTATTATTATTATTATTATTATTGTCATCATCATCACAATGTGTCTTATTCATTATCTAGATTCACCAATGACATTATGGGTGATGAGAAGCTGGAACTTCAGCCAGCCTTGACCATTGACAACTTCTGTATCAACTGTATATTTCATTGATTTGTACACTTCTTAATTGATTCATTAACTGACAGATGCTTTGTAATCAACCAATAGATGATCTGAACTGCAAAGTATAACATTTATGCAAACTGTTGTGGGCGCAGTTGCACGGGTACAGTGGGCGAGACGCTCTGGCACTGCAGGTCTTCATTGGAACGGCTGATGAGAGAGCCGTGAGGCCACATGCCTTTTACCAGGTCCACCGCATCACTGGCAAAACTGTCACCACTAGCAGCCATGAGAGAATAGTCAATGGAACCAAGGTTCTGGAGCTGCCGCTGGAATCCAAAGACAACATGAGGGCAGTGTAAGAAAAAATACATTTAAAAAATGATTTATTTAAAAAAAATAATAAATAAATAGTAAAAAATATATTTTTTATTAAATTATGTTCAAATTTATTTTCCAAATTGTGACGATATTTTGCTAAAATAGCATTTCTGGATGGGAAAAAAAAAGATTTCTTACAGGGAGGGAGTGTTATCCTTGGCTTAATCTTGAATCCTATCTGGCAAACTGGTTTTTAAAAATCTTATTATAATTTGCAGTCTAAATAATCATCATCCTTTACGTATTCTTTATTCGGTTTGTATGCATGTGTAACCCGTGTTTCACTCTCAGTGTGGATTGTGCCGGGATACTGAAGCTGAAGAATGCTGATATTGAGCTGCGGAAAGGTGAGACAGACGTGGGGCGCAAGAACACACGTGTGCGGCTGGTCTTTCGTGTCCATGTACCTCAGCCTGGAGGCCAGTGGCTTTCTCTCCAAGTGGCCTCACAACCCATCGAGTGCTGTAAGTACTGAATCTGCTGGAACAATAACACGGCCCACTTTTAAACCTTATGCCTTTCCATTTGACTAATTCGACTGGAAGAAACTTCGAGGAGCCGTTTGTAATATTTAGAGCCCTCTGCTGCTTGAGAGGTGAATTGAAAAAGCGTTGTAAACATTGACAGGTTTATTTTCCCCTCTGAACCACCCTGACCACTGAGTTGCCTGTAAAGGAAAAGGGAAAAAACAGTTCTTTTTTTTGTGCCAGAAAAATAGAGAAACTAGTGCATGTCAGTTTTTCAGTAGCCTCTAACATAAAGATTCTATATAGATTATTCATTTATCCAATAATTAAATAAGGTTATTCAATTAATAAGTTCTATTTATGCTGATTATGGACTGTATTTGAATTTATTTCTCCAGGGCACTTGATTCAGTTCACTATTTAATTATCCATTATCATGATTTGATTCACTGTACAGAAAGAAATAGCAAGAACAAATCACACATGTAGGCTCGTATAGTGTCCTTTTAATTATCCTTAATATGATCTTAATTTGTTCATGAGTTATTGTACAAATGTAATTTTTTTTTTTATAGAAGCTGAACCAATGTAAAGTTTAGTGTTGAAAAAAGAAAAAAAAAACCTATTATATTGTTTCACATGAGATAAAAATGAAGCGATTCATTTTGATCCAGACCGATCATAATGATTAAGCAGATGACAGCTTGGTTGTGATGGTTACAATTGTTGTTGTTTTTTAAACCATCGTAGCTCAGAGATCTGCACATGAACATCCAGCCGTGGAGAGGCAGGATTTGGACCGCTGTTCTGTGCTAGGCGGACTGCAGATGATCCTGACTGGTCAAAATTTCACCTCTGAGTCCAGAGTGCTGTTCACTGAAAAAACCCAAGGTATGTATTCCGGTCAACAAGACGAATCCTCATTACTGATAAGTCATTAGTCATAGCGTTGTTTAAATATTTCAGCTTCCCGGGCGCTGTACTCTGCTGGCAGGTAACATTAGCATGTAATTTGTTTTTTTTTCTTGAGGTGTACTGACTTGGTTTGCATATGAGGAGCCTGTGTGTAAGTTTGCATTGTATACTGTAGTCTGGTCTGGTCAGTGCAGTTCTGGTGCATCAGCGTAAGAGCGGGAAATAGATAACACGCTTGCAAAGCAGCAGCATGCACACATACACCACAAGTCAGCTTGTCAGTGTTTACAGAGAACGTTCAATACCCACACACTGTAATTCAATCCATGCATTAGATCTTCCAAACTGTTAGAGATAACCACGTTTTTTGTTTTTTTAAATAGATTATTATTTGGGTTAATCATCAAACAAGTTGTAAAAGTTTCTAATTTCCTTTGCACTGAATCTTTCCCAAACAGTTCTTTACTAATACTAAGTTTAGGTAAGTTTATATTTAGATGTATTTCTCTCAAATTGTGAATTACTACTAATTTTGTTTTATATTCCTCGACAACTAATATAAAAGTGATTATGCACTCTTTTTTTTTTTTTTCTAAATATTTTGAACAATAGTAATGTACACCACGTTACAAAACAGCAGGCCAGCTGTTCTTTCACACCACAAAGACAGTGTGAGACAGTGTTAAGAACCTTAGTGACACATTACACTCGTTTTTAACTTATTGGTAAATGTAGAGATATTTTCCATTGAGGTGTGCAGTGTGGAGCTAGCGGATGTGGTTAAGCTTTGCAGCGATACCATCTACAAGCAGAGTCTTCTCTTTCCTTTCCTCTACTCGGAGTGCGTAGGCAGCCCAACAGAGGTGTGAGGGGAGGGCATGCTTCACATAACTTGAAAGGGACGTGCTGCTTACGTGTCTGTGCACCAGAGTCATGGAAAGGATGCAGTGGGAGTCAAGTTGTGTTGTGGTGCTGAACAAAAAAAAAATAAATAAATCAACCATTGAACATGTTTCTTGGTGTGAAAGATGTTGAAGAAAAGTGATGTGGTTAGTACTGGAGAAGAAGCAATGGAAAAATGAAGTGTTTAGTGAGTCATGTAGAGAAAACTGTTGTTGTTCTAAATTACAAAGCATTTTCGACACCTTGATTATATATTCTTACAGATGGATTGGAGGTATGGGAGATGGAAGCTACAGTCAACAGAGACAAAAGTCATGCAGTATGTATTTAGGCATCACGTGGTGAATTGAATAACACATAGCCTGATTTTTTTTTTTTTTTTTTTGGCGGTATAACCATTCTTGAAGCTGAATGGATATTGTGTCCCTCACAGAACATGCTGTATGTGGAAATTCCTCCATATCGAGACCCCAACATCTACCATCCAGCTAAAGTCAACTTCTATGTGCTGAATGGGAAGAGGAAGCGTAGTCAGCCTCAACACTTCACCTACATGCCTCACCCAGGTAACTGCTTTTCTCTATGACCCAGTGTCCTCAAAACTCAGCACAGCGCACAAAATAGCAGATTCATTTGGCTATTCATTTCGGTAACAATCAATGTTTGCTGTTTTTGTGGAGAACAACATTAATCATTATAATGTTCCAGAACATCTGTGCTGTTGTATAGTGTATTTGTGAACATACGTTTAAATGACACTGCTAGGACATGATTGCACTAGCGTGTCTAGGACATGTCCTGATGGAGATTGCTCAGCACTTCTATAAGTCTGGATAATTGCTGTCATTTTTTTTTTTTTTTTAAAAAGGGGTGGAGTTAGATGAAATGCATTACCAAGATGTGAGGTTAGTTGTGCTGTCCCAGTGTACTGTAGATCAACAAAAGCACCGTTTTACTGATAATATCCAATCAGATTTTAGTGGTAGATATAAACACTTTGCTGACAAAACAAATGTGTACATTTTCTGTCTTTTCATGCAGTTTTGTGGGCGTTCGCTTACGTGTGCAGAGCATAAAGCTTACATACATGACTGTATTAGTTACAGATATTTAATTGATTTCTAATAAATGTACAACGTTTCATGCATATTTTACCAGTCTAAATTCTGCATTGATATGTAGGACATGTACCACATGTAGTAGAGTTGTTTGTTACAGATAAATGAATTCCATAAGATGTATTTTAGTAACTGGGTGAAGTCTCCTATTTATGTTGAAGTAGATTGCTTTTAAGAATGAGGAGAGGGCATTAGATGACCTCAAGAAAATAGTGTTTTACTTTATGTCTAGTTAATGGACTGTTTTGAGAGAACAAAGTTGGTATCACTTTTATGGCAGATTTGGATGTCCCTCTTCTGCCACTTAGCCCATGTCAGTGTACTGTATGTGTGTTCATTCTGACCACAAAACCAGCAACTGGATGAGAATATGTGCTTGGGTTTATGCCCAGTTAAATTAACTATACCCCTCTACTGCATAGGTAATTTTACCTCGTACCTGGGTATCATAGAACCTGGATTTTAAGTTTTCTATTCAAAGGTGTTGTGTGTTCTGGTTATTATTTAAATAGCATTTAATAAATATAAGGAACCATCACTTATTACTACTGAGGCTCTTATTTTTGAAGTTTGTATTACCAGCCTAATGATAAACCCCTGTCATTTTATTTATTCTTCCAGTTCCACTGATAAAAGCCGAGCCGGTGGATGAGTACCAGTATGGACAGCTTGGCTGCAGTGTCTCCCAGGTCTTAGGTGTCTCTCCACAATCGTGCCATCACACTGCCCAGCTACCTACCAGCTGCTGTGCTATGCCATGCCAGGTTTCCCAGAGAACCAGCAGCCCTACCCTGTACCCTCCAGCCTCAGAGTACCAGCTCCATCAGCCTTCAGCCCTCTACCAGAGCCAGGTAGAAGCCCTCAGCAGCAGTCCTGGCCACTACCAGCCTCCCCTGGATCACCCTGCATCTGGAGTGCAACCCATCTGCTCAGGTCAGGCATCCGCCATAGGGCCAAATCCAGGCTCTCATCTCAAACCCAGCAGTTACCAGCACATCATAGCTGGACACAGCTACCAGGCTGGTGTCTCTGTGTTTCCAGGCCTGGATGTAGCCAATCAGAGAAGCTTTGTTCAGAGAGCAGCCCCTTCAGTGCAGAGCTACAACCAGCGGCAGCCTGTGGAGCATCAGAGAACTAGCAGTCCTGTAAGAGTTAAGCAGGAGAATCTGGACCAAGCTTACCTGGATGATGGTGAGGAGCTAATTTTGGTTAGTTTGACACTTGTCATTTTGGTGGGTGTAGTGTAAAGACTGGGGTAAACGTTAGAAGTTAAGGTTCTATTCTAGTAATAAAAAGGTTGAGTTTAACCCCTAGAATGTTACTCCTGGGCCTCAAATTGTTGCACAATTGTGAATAAGTTAATTTGGTAAATTTGGTAGCACGGCAAATGGGTAGTTATAAAAGGTAATGATATATACAAGAAAAAAATCTGCTGTAACCCATAACCTACAAAAAGATAACATGAAAACTTATTTACTCCACAGAGTCACGTGGCAGTATTGCCGTAGCAGCTGATGGCTTGTTTATTGACACTGATTTCTACAGTCTGTCCTACAGCTTAATGTATATCAGCATGTAAAAGGTGGCCCCTTTTACAGCCTGCACCATGTAGGTCATAGCTTTAAATAGTAACTGCTAAAGCTAGTTCAGTATTGAGTTCTGTAAGTGTAATGAGCAGAGCAGGCATGAAAGGACTATCAATTTTACGGCGGAATTCAGATTCAGCAAACCCCTAGTTTAAAATTTTTTTTTTTTTTTTTTTTTGGCTAATGATTTACCCTTTAAAATATTTTTTATTAAGAATTTTTCTCCACTGTTACACCATCACCCTGTTTAGCTGTATAGACATGGCAAATTAATATGATATCCAGGTTTATTTGCTTATATTGAAAAGGTTAGGTAAAAGCTATTAACCAGCATTAGTACGGTGAGTAATTACCGGTATTATATTTAGCATTTCGTGTAAAGCAGTCACACAGTCATGTAATGGTTGTCGTGGGAGTGGAAGTGTCAGCACTGTGCCTTCTATTTAAGGCCCAGTGGTGCCTGTTATAGCCAGCCCTTGTTCTAATTTTAGACTGAAGTGGTAGAAAAGTTTCCAATTTTAGCCCACTACCACCTCTGTTGAGCAACAGAAAACAAAGCCAAGCAAAGCCTCAGGTGGTTGCAGGATGATAAACATGACTATGACTCAGTGCTGCTCCCTGCTGAAGGATTATTGTGAGTTGTAAAGCCTGTGTATCACAGTGAAGCTAGAATATCCTTTTCCTCTAAGCAACAGAGTGATCCGCGTGGAAACCAGAATTGCATCATGTTTAATACTTCTAGACATCCACATATGTGTTGTTGTTTGTTTTTTTTCTGTTATGTTTTCTCAGTGAACGAAGTGATCAGAAAAGATCTGACCGTTCATCCCAATGATCAGTGATGGCTAGATCTGAAACTCAGCGAGAGTCTTCTTTAAAGTGACAGCCAGGACTTCTGGACAACTCATCAGCCTCCACGTCTGCACAGATTCTTTATGTCATATCAGAGTGTTTTTAAAGGGATGGTGATAATTGTTAATTATATTAATGATTGCTGATTGCATATTTCTGATGATCACGTAACCAGTAAGGAGTCAGGAAAAACAGATTAGCTTTAAATTCCATGTAATGCGAACAAAAATATTTTGTCTTGGGACCCACATACAAGTTAGCATCTACAACCAGTTTTGAATTAGGTGATTAATTAGGGGGAGCCACTAGCTCCCTTAGATAATGCAGAGGATAGCCAGTGAATAAAGGATACCAAATATCTGACCATAATTACAATAGCAAATCTGAATTACTTGTTCAACAGAAATTTGTCAGATGAGCTTTCTTCTTATTTACTGTTGCATAGCGATATGCAGATATACAATTTCGAGTGCTAGCTCCAACAAGAACCGTCATAGAGAAGAACGTGATTAGTAAATTGTGTCATTGACTAGAGTATTTGATTTGTAGCAGGTACATTTAACAAACAATAATGTATAGCTTTAGACCTTGCTACAACTAGGCAAAAGCTCAAGTGAAAAGGTTAGCTAGGCAGATACAGTAATGTTAGTTAGCTATTTTTGCTATTTGAGGCTGAGAGAATTAACAACTTGTCCTTTTTTGTCTGGAGTATAGGTGGAATTGCAGTTTTCAGAATTTTGCATGGTGGTTATCCCAATAACTCTTTTTAGCTTTTTAGATTTAGATAGTCTTTCCAGTTTGTGTAAGTCTTTGCTACATATACAATGGATATTGTATATTGTATATGTGAAAAGGCTGCATACCGTGTTAAATTGGCAGGTTTTTGTGATGAAAAACAATTAAACTAAGATAAAGCATGTCAGAACTTTTTCCACCCTCACTGTGAAATTGCAATGTATAAACATTACAGTGCTATGAAAAAGTATTTGCCCCATCATGATTTCTTCTGTTTTTGTGTTTCTCTCATATTAAAATTGTTTTATCTAAGATAAAACAAAAGCAACCCGAGTAAACGCAAAATACAGTTTTTAAATGATAATGTTATTTATTGAAGCAAAAAGTTATCCAATACCAACTGGGCCTGTAGTTACTCCCCAAATCTAGGAAAGTGCACTCATAATGGGTTTCAGCTGGACTAGACGCAACCAGACCTGATTACTGCAAACTCTGTTCAATCAGATCGGCACTTAAATAGAACTTTTTCAGCAGCATGAAGTTGGTTAAAAGGTCTTACCCAGTAACACACTATGACAAAGTGGAAAGAAATTCCAGAAAGGATGAGGAAGAAGGTGATTGAAATACATCAGTCTGGGAATGGTTACAAAGCTATTTCAAAGGTTCTGGGACTCCAAAGAACCACCGTGAGAGCCGTTATCTCCAAATGGAAAAATTCAGTGCATTAGTGAACCTTTCCAGAAGTGGCCGACCTTCAAAATTCCTCCCAAGAGCACAGCAACGACTCATCCAGGAAGTCACAAAAGAGCCACGGACAACATCAAAGGACCTACAGGCCTCTCTTGCATCAATAACGGTCAGTGTTCATGACTCCACTTTCAGAAAGACACTGGGCAAAAATGGCATGAAAGCAACTGCTACATTAACATTAAGGCTGTTCTGAATTTTGTGGATGATCCTCAAACCTTTTTTGAGAATGTTCTCTGGCCTGATGTGTCAAAACTGGAACTGTTTGGAAGACAGGGGTCCCGTTACATCTGGTGTAAACCAAACACAGAATTCCACAAAAAGAACATGGTGGTGGGAGTGTGATGGTGTGGGGATGCTTTGCTACTTCAGGGCCTAGGATAACTTGCAATAATTTAGGAAAACATGAATTATACTCTCTACCAGAAAATCCTAAAGGAGAATATCCAGTCTTCAGTCCATAAGTTGAAACTCAAGCGCAACTGGATTATGCAGCAAGACAATGATCCAAAACATAGTAGTAAGTCCACCTCTGAATAGTCAAAAGTCTTGACTTGAGACAATTGAGATGCTGTGGCAGGACTTTAAACAGGCAGTTCATGCTCGAAAACCCCCCAGTGTGGCTGAACTAAAGCAGTTCTGCAAAGAAGCGTGGGCCAAAATTCCGCCACAGTGCTATGAAAGACTGATCTCCAGATATCAGAAGCGTTTGATTGCAGTTATTGCTACTAAAGGTGGCACAAGCAGATTTTAAGTTTAAGGGGCAATTAGTTTTTCACATTGGTGATAGGTGTTCGATAAATTTTATGGCTTCATTAAAAAAATGTAATAATAAAAACTGTATTGTGTTTACTCAGGTTCCCGTTGTTTTTTTTTTTGTATTTCCTTTGAAGATGTAAAACTCATCATTATGAGATAAACACAGAAACAGAAGAAATCAAATACTTTTTCACAGCACTGTAAGTGACAAACAATCAGAAACATTTTAGGGGAAAATAGGAAAAGTAAAAAAGTTAACAATAACCCATAAATGTGCATAAGTGTGCACACCATTTTATAATTGGGGATGTGGCTGTGTTCAGAATGAACCAATCACATTCAATCTCATGTAGGACAAGTTCTTGGTTTCAACTGACTGCTGAAGCCACGGTCCACAAAGCGCTTACAGAGTCTGTACGGTATCTCACTTGTTGAAAGATATCAATCAGGAGAGGAGTATAAAAGAATTTCCAAAAAATTAGATGTTCCATGTACCATGAAGGCCATCATCAACAAACAGAGAAAATGGAGCACCACAGTGACATTACCAAAAACAGGATGTCCCTCCAAAATTTACTAAACAAGACAAAAACTTACTAGGGAGGCTCAACTAAATCACCTGAAACCATGTGGGAAAATTTCATAAGGTATAATAATTTCATAATTCTGAAAATTATATTGGATGCACATCACCAATAGAACACCATACCCACGTTGAAGCATGGTGGTGGCAGCATCATACTTTAAGGCTGCTTTTCTTCAGCCAGAACTGGGGCGGAGGGATCTTGGTGGAGGGAATCATGAATAGCTACAAGTACCAGACAATTTTAGTGCCAAACATTGAGGCGTCTGCTAGTAAACTGAAGATGAAAAGATGAATTTCACCTTTCAGCACAACAATGACCCAAGGCATACATCCAAATCAACAGAGGAATGGCTTAACCAAAAGATCAATGTTTTTGAATGGCCTATCCAGAGCCCAGATCTGAATACTACTAAAAAGCTGTGGGCTAACCTGAAGGGGGCTGTACACAGGAGATGCCCTCACAATTTGACAGATAGAGAACGTTTTCGCAAGAACGAGTGGCGAAAATATTACCAAGTCAAGATGTGCCATGATGATAGACTCTTACCCAAAAAGCCTGAGTGGTGTAATAAAATCAAAAGGTGCTTCAACAAGGTATTAGTTTAAGGGTGTGCACACATGCAACCAGGTTATTGTAACTTTTTTATTTGATTATTTTTTCCCCCCTATAAAGGTTTCTGATTTTCACTTTATTTGTATACTTTGCAACTGCACATTAAAGGTGGGAAAAGATCTGACATGATTGAGCTTAGTGTCCTTTTATTTCACAAAAAATCTGACATTTTAACAGGGGTGTGTAGACATTTTATATCCATCCTATGTGTGAATATCCATAATTTTCCTCTGCCATGTTAGCTTTTCCTATAGCTGCTAACAACTATTTTTTAGACAGTTGTGGAAAACAGCACCTTTAGTTCTCAGGTATGCTGCACTCTGCTAGTAGTGAAATTAAATGAACAGTACGAGGTACAAGCACTATACGACTAATGCTAGCTACCACTCAGGATCAGGTGCTCACCAAGAGATTTCCTGTTAATTGTATGTCATGTATATGTGTAATGCATCCTGGGTGTTGACAGAAATATTGATGGACATAAAAGAGACAGTGATACAAAATTGAGGTGCAATTCCATGCTACAGAATACTACAAAACCATGACAAATAATATTACACGAGTTTTATGCCATAATGCTCTTTTAGTTAGTAGTTATTTTCTACAATTGCCATTCTGTTTTAATGGACTTTCTAACTAAGAGAAAGTACAACTATAAAATATCATTCAGTTGAAATTTTAACCCTGATATCTTATTTCACAGATGTTATTTTGCAATGCTTAGGATGAGTGCCCATTTTTGAATATGTATTTATGATTGTACATTGAATGCAAATAAAATTATCTGTATTATATAAATACTAATCTGCTCATTAATGTATTTCATTAACAATAACAATAGGAGTAATTAATTACCTCGGAGGAAGAACAAATTTCTGTTAGCAATTCTGCACGATCTATGCTGCCCTTCAGACATTTTGGGACACATACAGACTGTAGCTTTAAAAAGAATATCCTGAGGACTTTGTCACTTGTCACTATGTAAATTAACATATAAAAGAGGTTTACTTTGAGGAAAACCATTAAAAACACCTTCAGAGCTGCTCTGTTGTACTCTCTTGCAGGACTTCCCAGTGGTTTATGAAGCTGACTGAACACACCTCTCTCTTTTTTATAAAGTTCATATACATTTTTTAACCATACAAAGAACTACCTAGAAAAATCTTTGGTAACACTTTACAATAACAGTACATGAATAATCATTAGTGAATACCTAAATAAATACTTACTTACTTACTTACAGTGGCCTCCACTAATATTGGCACCCTTGGTAAATATGAACAATTAAGGCTGTGAAAAATTCACAAAAATACTCTGCTCTCATGGATAACAAACAATAGCAAACACAATACAGGTTTATAAAAAAAAAAACACCTGTGATAAATATAAGTGTGCAACAATTATTGACACCCCATGAATTCATATGAGAAACATATATATGAAGTATATTCCCATATATGACAAGGAACAGGAAATTGTTCAACCATGACTTCCTGTTTCACAGGGGTATAAATATGAGGTAACCCATAGGCCAAATTCCCTTAGTCATTGATAACAATGGGTAAGACCAATGAATATAGCTGAGATGTGCAGCAATAAGAAAATTGAAAAAAAAAGCATTGAAAATGCCCATTTCCACCATCAGGGCAATAATTAAGAAGTTCCAGTCAAATGGAAATGTTAGGAATCAACCTGGAAGAGGACCTGGCTAAAAGGCAGCCAGTGGACTGTGGAGCGAGAAAGTAAGTCACAGGCAGAAAAGAGGAGATAAATTTATACCAGCCGAGTGTTTTGTTCCCGAACTTTCCACTGAAAGAACACAATCAGTCCAAGATGATGTTATTTATAGGCTTAGTTGTTTCTGAACTATTGAAGCTTTCAATTCAAGTGACCAGTCAAACCAGCTAACAGTTCTTAAAACTCTAATAAAAATAACTCCATAATAAAAATTAACACAGACCCCTGGGGAATTCTGCAATGATCAGACTATAGGAGGGTAACCAGAATGGTCCAAAACAGTCCAGTTTATTACATAGATATAACAGACGTACAAAAATGATTGATTAAAATGCAAATACAAATGAAAGTTTTAACCACCTTCTTTATGACAGTAACCTAGAAAATGAGTGAAGTATGTATGTAAAAATAATCACTGTTGTAGATCACTGTTGCATTAAACAAACTATATGCATTTGCAATATAAGTTTAGTGTTTTAGTTCGGATGGTCCATGGTGAAAGTTTCCCCACTTTAGAGTTCCTTCAGTTGGGTTTTCTGTCATAAAACAGAACCAAACTTTCATATTTGCTCACACACTCATTCACAGACAGTCTTATCTTTTCTTCTTGCTCTCCTTTTTTAGTTTTTGCCGGATTTGCTGTGCAGGCGCCTTGGGCTTTCTGCTCGGCTCAGAGGATTTCGGCTCGGCTGGCTCTGAAGTCTCTTCCTGTAATCAAATGGAGACCATTTTAGTGCAAAATCAAACTAACCTAGATTAGTTTTTCAAGTTGTACTGTAGTATTAATAATATTTGGCTAAAAAAAACCCCACAATGGTCTTTAATAGGTACATTATAATATAATAGGTACATTTAATACATTATTCAGATTGAACAGGTAATGTGTTGTAAAAAGATAAATTCACAAACATAACAACTAGGAGGTGCACTATAATCGGTGGTTTAATCTAGGCTACTAGAGACTTAGAAGCTAGATTTAGACCCCTTTTGTGACTTTACCTCAAAAAAAGAGTCTAGCGACAAATATAGCGACTTTTTGAGCAGACATCAGTGACTGTCCTGCTCCTGATACGATTATCCAGCTCACATCACAGCTGCTGGCTATACTAGTTGAGAAAGCAGGTTCAGTTGACTCTCTACCCGAGCTGATGTTCCCTTCAACCAATCACTGATGACCTTTGTTCCCAATGACCAATCACCGGTCACTGTTCTGTCCCACCCCCGCACTTTGTTCTTTGTTTTAAACTTTCTTCTTGGATATATTTACAATTAGTAAAAGTGAGTTATTCCATCCGAAAGAGTTTCCTTCATCTCTATTGCCTGATTACTTTATTTTAATCTCTTCTATTTTAAGTGTCCTCAGAAAATATTTCTTGTTCATATACCGCATGTCCATCGCATTGGGAGCAGTGGTGGCTTGGCGGTTAAGGCTCTGGGTTACTGATCAGAAGGTCGGGGGTTCAAGCCCCAGCACTTCCAAGCTGCCACTGTTGGGCCCTTGAGCAAGGCCCTTAACCCTCTCTAACGGCGCTGCATCATGGCTAACCCTGTGCTATGACCCCAACTTCCTGACAGGCTGGGGTATGCGAAGAAAACAATTTCACTGTGCTCTAATGTATATGTGACCAATAAAGACTATCATTATTATTATCATTATTATTTCCTGTCAGGGTGGCAATCAATCACAGGGCACAATCACGCACGCAGCAATTCACGCATTACGGACAATTTGGAAATGCCAATCAGCCTACAGCACAAGTCTTCGGACTGGGGGAGTTCAATGCAGATGATTATGATGAATCACAGAATGCAGTGGTACTTGAAAGTTTGTGAACCCTTTAGAATGTGATATATATATATATATATATATATATATATATATATATATATATATATATATATATATATATATATATATATATATATCTCTGCATAAATATGACCTAAAACATCATCAGATATTCACACAGATCCTAAACATAGATGAAGAGAACCCAATTAAACAAATGAGACAAAAATATCTCTGGGATGTTGGTGTGTTTCCTCACATGAACTGCTTGCTTCAGGTCCTTCCACAACATTTCTATTGGATTAAGGTCAGGACATTAACTTTATTTGTCTGTAACCATTCTTTGCTAGAATGACTTGTGTGCTTAGAGTTGTTGTCTTGCTGCATGATCCACTTGCTCATGGGAGTCAGACCACGGACAGATGTCCTGACATTTTACTTTAGTATTCAGTGGTATAATTCAAAATTTATTGTTCCATCAGTGATGGAAAGCCGTCCTGGACCAGATGCAGCAAAACAGTCCCAAACCATGATACTACCATCACCATGTTTCACAGATGGGATAAGGTTCTTATGCTGGAATACAGAGTTTTCTTTTCTCCAAACAGAACACTTCTCATGTAAACCAAAAATTCTATTTTGGTCTCAGCCCTCCACAAAATATTTTCCAATAACCTTCTGACTTGTCCACATGATCTTTAGCAAACTGCAGAAGGGCAGCAATGTTCTTTGAACATTGAAACCATGACACCTGACTATAATTTCACAACTGCCAATCCTAAAGGCTCACACACTTTTTCCACTCACAGATATGTAATATTGGATCATTTTCCTCAATAAACATATCACCAAGTATAAATATTTATGTCTCGTTTGTTTAGTTGGGTTATCTTTATCTACTTTTTGGATCTGTGTGAAAATCTAATGATGTTTTAAGTCATATTTATGCAGAAATATAGAAAATTCTAACATGTCAAAAATGCATTTATCTACCTGAGAGTTAAATGCCAATCAATAATTAATCATGTGTACTACTAAACCTGATCAACAGTATGATTAATGCCTTTTGAGTATGTGTGTGTGTGCGCGCGCGCTGGAAGGATGTAGAGTAGGAGTAGTCTTTGGTATGTGTAGCTTGAAGTTGCTGTAGTTAAACTTATAGTCTGTAGGTGTTACCTGTTCGTGGCTCTTGGAGCTGGGAATGATTATGGCTAAAATGCAGACGAGTTGGAAAATTGCTCCAAGAAAGAGGCCATAGCGTAAAACACTCTCGAAAAAGGTGGGTTCCGGAACTTCCGGCGGCGACAGATCCAAATCCCCAGACATGGCGTTGATCTGCGCATAAACAAAACAAAACAAAACAACATGTTTATACACACAAGCACAACTCTGAGGCTGCGTCCAAACCCGCACAGCTTCGCGCTATACAGTACCACAACAGCATACAACCAAGTACCCTATTAGTTAGGCTCCCTAACCGACTACTCAGTACTGTACACTGTGGTTTCGGACGCGACTGACCCAGTCCACTGCTTTATCAGCACCGTTATCTAATCAGCAGTAAAAGTGCAATCATTTATATCATTACTATCATTTACATATGACAACAAACACAAAACACACACGTCTTATCACTTACTCTCTTAAAGGAAATAATTTGTATCCAACACACTTCTGTATAGCGTATTAAAGGTCTAACATCCGGTGTAACACAAATAGATGACTGTTGTGAAAGTTGACTGTCGCACAAACGCGCATGCGCACACGTTTGCGCATGCGCCGTATTCGAACGAGCGATATCGCCGAAAAATTTCGGTTGGGTTATTATTATTATTTATAATTTATTATTATTATTATTATTATTATTATTATTATTATTATTATTATTATTAGTAGTAGTAGTAGTAGTAGTAGTAGTAGTATCATTATTATCATTATTATTATTAGCATTATTAGCATTTTCATTATTACTTATTGATTATTATTGTGATTATGAAGATGATGATTATTATCATCATTATTAGCATTTTTATTACTAATTATTATTATTATTATCCATCCATCCATCTTCTATACCGCTTATCCTCTTCAGGGTCACGGGGAAACCTGGGGCCTATCCCAGGGAGCATCAGGCACAAGGCAGGGTACACCCTGGACAGGGTGCCAATTATTATTATTATTATTATTATTATTATTATTATTATTATTATTATTATTATTATTATTTTTATTATTATTTTTTTAGAAACCTATCAAAGTTTGCAATAGTCGAATATTTATCCTGATAACTGATCACAAACACACACTAACCAAACAATTTAGATGGTGAAAAGAGGTTTCTGTGGAAGCATTTTGATTGAATTACACAACAATGTTAAGGTTATTGCCTACAATAAAACGAAGAAGAAGAAGAAGAAGAAGAAGAAGAAGAAGAAGAAGAAGAGAAGAAGAAAACGGTTATTACAACTATAGCCTTTCATCATAAAATAGTTTAGCTACAAACTACTGGACTGAAAATAGGAGTGTCGCCTTCTCGTGTCATGGAAATAATCTTTCCAGCCTAAGTTAAAAAAAAAACTTCAGAGACAGAAGCTTTGTCAAAAAAAAATAATCAAACTTTACTGAAACAATAAAGTGAGACAGTCTGCAGAAAGTCTGAATTATACAAACACAGACATATCTTTATATACTTTTCTGAAGCAGTAAAATTATCTCTTCTTTCTAGAAACAAACCTATCTCCATTACCTTAATTAATTATTCATATTTATATGATACCTTACATTTGTGGTGCATGTGTTGTCTATTGGATTTTCTTAAAGGCTTTATTGGGACAAGGTAATCTTTTGCAGTGCATGCGCCTTGCGTTGAATTTTCTTAAATGTTTTATCAGGACAGGGTTTTTCACTTTGTCCCATAATTCACCCTTATACCTTAATGATTTTTTGGCTTTAGTCCCAGTCTGGTACCCTTCCTCCTGGAAGTCTTAGCTGTTATTCTGACACTGGTTTGCAAATTTAAAGGGCTTTGATTGGAAACACAGTTCTGGTGAATGTCTAATTGCTAATTTATTACCATAGAGTAAAGCTGCTTTAGAGAAAACACAAGGTTCTTCTAACTCAGTTTACACACTTAGAATGTAACTTGATTAAAAAGTGTTTTCATAGTTTTAGATTATGCTTCTAAATGTTGATTATACATATAGATTATGCTTGTTAACTAATATTAATGATTAGATTATGCTTCTAAGTAATAATTCTAAATGTTGGTTATACATATTGATTGTACTTTATTAACATATCCAAATGTTAGTCACACATATTGATGACACTTTATCAGTATATTCTATACTCGCTACTGGTTAAGTTTGAGATTTTGAGGCTACACATCGAGAGGTGATCCGTAATCAACCGCCCAAGTCAAATTTGAACGTTACATGTCAGCCCACGAGAATCTCGCGTCACCGGCTCACGGAGTCAATTATTTTCGTTACACCGTTCTTGCTCTTTAGTTGCACTTTGAAGCGTTTGTGTAATAAAAGTGACACACCGCCCCCTGGTGTATAGGCGCGTAAGTGCATCTATCATGCCCACTGGATTTTTTAAATTAGGATTTAAAAACTATGTGTGGGACTGGGTGAAAATGTTTATCTATTAATCCATTAATCATAATCTAATCCTGTTTTTTTTTTTTTTTTTTTTTTTTTTTTTTTTTAGTGCAGTAATCTTAATAGCTTAACTTCAAATGGTTGTCCACAATGTGTAGTAGGATTATACGGTGGCGAAGACAAGTCTTAAACAAATGAAAACGATTCCACAATTTTAGATTCTTCATAGCATTCTTGTATTTTAAAAATACATTTCCGTTTCAGGCATCTACACTTGGACCTCAGAAATTTGGCTCTTTCAGATGAAGTAGTTTACATTTCCTGTATGACAGCACATATAAGATGGATTTGCAGCAAACAAACAATAAAAAGTTCATCAAAATAAGCGTTTATGGTAGTCTTCACTCTGAAGAGAAGGAAAACAGTATCTTTTTGGTTTCAAGACAGAATCCATCATGGTTGACAATAAGAATTCATCCCAAGGTGAACATTTTAATTAAAAGTTAGGACTGTAGTCACTGATTTGTTAAGCCATTACATGTTCTGTAAGTGGTGCAACCCAAGCTGAATTACAATAAAAATCAGAGCACCAGATTCTCAATTAGCTCTAAACTGTGCTGAAACCCACTCGGAGTCTGATCATTTAGGCTAATATGTCTGGTGCAATAAAAATGTTTGATACATCACGGGGGCGCTGTTTAAACATGTTGATGATAAAAATTTTCATCTGTAAATGTCAGAGATCTAACGCCTTACCTTGTTTCTGTCTGCTAGACACTTGTCTCATGCTTTGTGTGTGTGTGTGTGTGTGTGTGTGTGTGTGTGTGTGTGTGTGTGTGGTGTGTGTGTGTGTGTGTGAATAGGTGAATGAGACACAGCATAAAGCACTTTGTAGCGCCACTAAGGTTAAAAGGCGCTATATAAGTGCAGACCATTTAATGTAGCAATTTAAGTTCCTGCCTGTTTCAGGGGCTTTTATGTCTGCGGTTTTGTCTTCAGTAAGTGAAATGTAGCTTGGTGTTTTGATTGCTCTCTTGTGCGATAACTAATGGTACACAACTGGCCAAGAAATAACTAAGCAGTAAGTAGGCATATTTATTTTGGTCACCAAAATGACAGAACTCTGACGCTTTAACAAGAATGGTTTCTGTAATGGCTCATCCTATACGGTTGACTATATACACATGAAATAAACATGTAACATTACACACACACACACACACACACACACCATTGACAGCAGAGCTGCCATGCAAGTCACTAGCCTGCCATCAGGGGCAACATGGGGTTCAGCATCTTGCCCAAAGACATTTCAGCATGTGGCGGCATGTGGGCACGGAATCAAACCGCCAACCCTATGATTAGCGAACAACCCGCTGTGCCACCTGAGCCAGAGCCGCCCGACTGGCAAAACACCATCAGAAAAGATACCCAATGTGTAGTGATTATGGGTTGCAGTCGTAAAGTTGCTAAAAATCATAATATGATTGTGATATTTTGTAGATTAAATACAGTTAGGTCCATAAATATTTGGATTTTTTAGAGACAGCGCTGGTTAAATTGGTAAATGACCTACTACTGGCTTCTGATCCGGGTTGTGTCTCCCTGCTTGTGTTGCTTGACCTTAGTGCAGCGTTTGATACAACTGATCATACTATTCTCCTTGGTAGACTAGAAAAAGGGAACAGTCCTCTCCTGGCTCAGGTTTTATTTGACAGATTGCTATCAGTTCGTAGATGTAAATGGTGACTTCTCTACGCATACTGAGGTAAAGTTTGGTGTTCCTCAAGGTTCTGTTTTAGGCCCACTGCTTTTTACTTCATATATGCTACCTCTGGGTCAAATTATTCATAAACATGGAATTAGCTTCCACTGTTATGCTGATGACACACAGCTGTATGTTTCAGCAAAGCAAGATGATGTTGAGGAATGTGTAAAGGACATTTGACACTAGATGCTTATTAACTTTATACTTAACCCTTTTACTTAATTCTGAAAAGACAGAAGTATTTGTACTAGGACCACGTGTAGCTAGAAGTAAGCTTTCTGATTACAGAGTAACTCTGGATGGCCTTTCTGTTGCATCATGTGCAACTGTAAAAGACCTTGGTGTGATTATTAACTCCAGTCTTTCATTTGACTCTCATGTAGATAATATTACTAGGATAGCCTTCTTTCATCTCAGAAGTATTTCTAAGATAAGAAATATAATGTCACTTCACGATGCAGAAAAATTAGTTCATGCTTTCGTCACCTCTAGTCTAGATTATTGTAATACTTTACTGTCTGGATGTTCCAGTAGGAGCATAAACAAGCTCCAGTTGGTCCAGAATGCAGCTGCAAGAGTCCTTAATTTCTTCATGATCCTGATCCCTTCTGCTCTCCTGACCTGCCCGATCCATCCTGATGCCCTACTTCTGGTTGGAGTTTTCATCAACTGGAAGTCACATGCTGCTACTGAGGATGGCCCCACATGGTGCAGCCTAAAGTTCATAGAGATTGCTGAGGATGGTACCACTTGAAAACCATAAGATGGCTTTGGACCTCAATTTATATGAACAGCTATGCTATGATGGTGTAGAACTACAATTGCCACAAACAATCTTGCACTCAAGTCTCCATCAGTGAACAGTGGAGAAGTTCAACAAAACAGACTTCATGTAAAAACTGTAATGAATTTTCCTGGTTACACAACTGCACTATTTGACCACGTAGTATTAGCACATTTATAGAAGGGATTTATTTATAATTGCACTATCCAGTGTTACCCAGATGAGGATGGGTTCCCTTTTGAGTCTGCTTCCTCTCAATGTTTCTTCCTATTGCGTCTCAGGGAGTTTTTTCCTCACCACCGCTGCCTCTGGCTTGATCATTAGGAATACATCCATACATTTCAAATCTATATCCTGGATTTATATAATTCTGTAAAGCTGCTTTGGGACAATGTCCATTGTTAAAAGCGCTATACCAAATAAAACTGAACTGAAGAGAACTAAAGTGAATTATCACAGAATTCTTTCCTTGTTGGAGAGTATGAAGAAGGAAAGAAAGGGCTCATGATCCAAAACATACCGCATCATCTGTGAAACATGTGGAGACAGTGTTATGGCATGGGCATGTATGGCTCCCAGGAGAACTGGGTCACTGATGTTTATTGATGATGTGACTGCTGATAGAAATAGCAGGATGAATTCTGACGTGTACAGAGCTATACTTTCTGCTCAGATTCTGTCAAATGCTGCAAAACTGACAGGAAGGCACTTCACAGTACAGATGGATAATGGCCAAAAACATATCACAAGAGCAACCCAAGGTCTTCGTAAGACAAAGAAATTAAATGTTCTTAAATACCTGATGACCTCAACCCAACTGAGCAAGCTTTTCACTTAATGAAGACAAAACTCATGGAAGAAAGACCCACAAACAAGCAGCAAATGAAGGCAGCTGTAGTAAAGGCCTGGCAAAGCATCTCAGCAGAGGAAACTCAGCATTTGCTGATGTTCCATAGGTTCTAGACATCAGGCAGTCTTTTGCATCCAAGTATTAAAAATAATCTTAATATTTATGATTACTTTTGAGCCTGTGAAAATGGAGGGGCTCTGTCAAAAATGGCTGTATTGTAATGCAATATTTTTCGTAAACCCACTGAATTAAAGCTGAAAGTCTACACTTTAGTCATATCTTGATGACTTCATTTCAGATCCATTGTGGTGGTGTACGGAGGCAAAATGACAAAAACTGTCACTGTCCAAATACTTATGGACCTGACTGTATATATAATGAATGTCTATTAATAGAGGCTTATGGTTGAAATTTGTTTGTAAGACAAATATAGGTAGTGAAGGTAATGACCATGTATACACTATATTGCCAAACTGCTGATCTCCCGTCACACACAGCAGTCTCTAGTGTTTACACAGAATGGTGTGAAAAACAAAAAAAACATGCTGTGAGCTGAGGGTCTGCAGGCTGAAACACACTGATGATGAGAGAGATCTATAGTAACGCAAATAAGGACTCTCCACAGTGAGCAGTAAAGCCTCTCAGAACACACAACAACCCTTAAGGTGAATGAGCTATAACAGTGAAGAAGAACAATCTGAGGCTCTCATGGGCACAGACTCACTGAACTGGACAGGTGAAAACTGGAAAAAGATACGCAGATTTTTTTTCTAATCTTCAGCTGTCCAGTTTTGTTGCGTCTGCGACCATGATAGCCTCAGATTCCTGTTCTTGGCAGACAGGAGTGGAACCTGATGTGGTCTTCTGCTGTTGGAGCCTATCCACCTCAAGGTTCAATGTTTTGTGCATCCCAGTGTGCTTTTCTGCTCATCATGGTTGTAAAGAGTGTTTATTTGAGTTATCCTTCCTGGCAGCTTGAACCAATCTGGCTATTTTCCTCTAACCTCTCTTATCAAAAAAGCACTTCCACCCACAGATCTGTCAATCACTGAATTTTTTTTTTTTCTTCATACCATTGTGTGTAAATTCTAGAGACTTTTGTGTGTGAACATCCCAGGAGATCAGCAGTTTCTGAAATAAACCAGTCCATCTGGTACCAACATCGATACCATGGTTAACGTCACAGAGGTCAAACTCTTTCTTTATTCTGACGTTTGATGTGAAGTTTAACTGAAGCTCTTGACTTGTATCCACATGATTTTATGCATTGTGCTGCCGCCACCTGATTGGCTGATTGGATAATTGCATAAAAGTGCAATAGGTGTTCCTATTAAAGTGGCAGTGAGTGTATACGATTGTGTGCTTCAAACAGTTTGAGGAAGACCCACATATTGGCGTGATGGTTAGGTGTCCACAAACATTTGGCGATATAGTGTACATTTGTAAACATTGTCATGACTTTTAAATTAGGAATTTTTATATTAAATAAGTAGTTTGTGTTCCCAAACAAGTAGTTTTCAATTAGAACTGACGAGAAGCAATGAGGAGCATGGCCAGAAGAAGGTTCAGAGGATGCCTAGATGTGCAAAGCTTCATAAGGAATACAGTTAGGAATTTAAAATGTAAAACACATTTGATTTGTTTAATACTTGTCTTGGTCACTGCAGATTCGATATGTGTTATAGTGTTTTCCATAAATCCATTTACTGTACCACTTATTCTACACAGGGTCCCGGGGAGCCTGGAGCCTCTCCCAGTGAACTCGGGGGAGAAGGCGGGGCCCTTTACGGGGGGCCAACCCAGCGCAGGCCACAATCACACACATATTCACACACTACAGATAATTTAGAAATGCCAATCAGCCTACAATGCATGTCTTTTGACTGGGGGAGTAAAACAGAGTACCCGGAGGAAACCCCCGCAGCACGGTGTAGAAGAAGCCGAATCCACGCACACAGGGCAGAATCGGGAATTGGACCCCCAACCCTAGAGGTGCGAGGCAAGTGTGATAACCACTAAGCCACCGTGTACCCATTTATGTTCATTTTTAGAAAATATTAAAAATATCGAAAATCCTTCTGTGAGCAGGTCTGTCCAAACTTTACATTTACATTTTTCTTTTTTGCTCATCTGAATGTTTTTATCCAAAACAAGCTAAATTTGAGGAAGGACACAACTGAGTAGTTGTGGATTTGACTGGTAGTAAATGTTTCCATTCAGATTTTGTGTGATTCATTAATTTTTAAATGTAGCCTATAAATATAATCCTTTTGTATTATTGATTAAAATGACAAGGCCGTGCTTTCTGCTTTTTCAGAAACCTATAGGGGCATACTTTGGAGAGGGAAACATATGAGGAGGGCAATGAATAGTTAATTGGAGTCACTTTAAAATGTTTTTGTTGTTGCCTCGAACAAGGCCACATGTTTCCCTTTCCCCTTTAGTGGAATCTGTCATATTCCACCCCTGTTGTGCAATATGCCACAAGCCGTTATCTGGTTGCTCAGAATCCTACCACATGTCAAAATAAAAAATGAGGGTCTTGGTCAGTGTGACCAAGAATATTTTAGATTCTTAACATTATTACTACATTTTAAAAATTCATTTCAGTTTCAAAGATCAGTTTTGATCTATTACTATATTATACACATAGAGATTAAAAAAAAAAAAAAGTAGGAATAACCAACCAAATATCTTTGACTGAGATAAAGCTGGTTTCACATTGGCACAGTTGCATTTGTTCTATAGCTTTTCAAAAATAATAAAATGACACCATAATAGCTGGAATTGTGCACATCTTAGCTGGAATTGTGTACAATTTATAGTGTATATATATTCATCGTAACATATACAGTACATCCAAAAGTTGGGGTATTTAGGAGTGGTGCTTTAAGGGTAGAACACATAAAGTACAAAAAAATACCATACATATATATATACGTACATCCAATACCAACTGTCCTGTGTGAAAATGTATTTGCCCCCGTAGTTACTAATTCCTACTAATAATCTATGTAACTGCATTGATAATGGAGTTCAGCTGGACTAGACACAATCAGGCCTGATTACTGCAAAACTCTGTTCAATCAAATCAACACTTAAATAGAACTTTTTCAACAGTGTGAAGTTGGTTAAAAGGTCTTATCCAGTAACACACAGTGCCAAAGTTGAAAGAAATTCCAGAAAGGATGAGGAAGAAGGTGATTGAAATACATCAGTCTGGGAAGGGTTATAAAGCTATTTCAAAGGCTCTGCGACTCCAGAGAACCACCGTGAGAGCCGTTATCACCAAATGGAAAAACAGCACAGTAGTGAACCTTCCCAGAAGTGGCCGACCTTCCAAAATTCCTCCAAAATCACATCGATGACTCATCCAGGAAGTCACAAAAGAGCCACGGACATCATCAAAGGACCTACAGGCCTCTCTTGCATCAATAAAAGTCACTGTTCATGACTCCACTATCAGAAAGACAAAAATGGCCTCCATGGCAGAGTGGCGAAGTGAAAACCACTGCTGACCCAGAAGAACATTAAGGCTCATCTGAATTTTGCCAAAACACACCTTGCTGATCCTCAAAGATGAAAGAAAGTAAGACGATGATTAGTCACAGTAACCATATCGATTTTTAATAAGAGATTCTACTCTGGGGTATAATTAGAAGTTGCTCACAACTGTTTGTGTTGTGCAATTTACACGACTAACTGATTAATTTGTTAGCTGCCAAAATCAGACTGTATCGCATGTAAGTTCAGTCAGTGGTAACAGTTTTAAACGTGTAGAAGCTGAATTACCGGTGGACAAACACCCTCGAATCATTTACAGAGCCAGGCTTCAAATGAAATATGATTTTGGTGACAGAGAAAGGGCTACAATCATATCTGAAATGAAAATTTGACTGTATATTGATGCTGTGAAAACAAAGGTTTATTTACATGATCTAGCGGTGATTTACATGATGGGAATCTGTATTCAAGCCATGCAGGATTGGAAATCAATGAAATTGTGCAAAAAAAAAAACCAAAAAAAAACAACCTTCAGAGCACTGTAGAGTGTCCAGTATTTTCAGCATCAGTAAAACTGTACAGAAAACTGCTACTGCCAAAAAAATCATGATGATGGAGAAGGAAGGCATGAAGTCTTTTTGTGGCCTGGTGAAAGGAAGTCAATGAGCAAAAATAACCACAGGGTTTATCTGTTCACTTGTCTGCCTCTGGGAAAGATAAATAACCCTCTGTTCAAGGTCTAATTCATTACTGGCATAATGTTCAGAGAAATTATTCAAATTCTTCATTTGAATAGGATGTTCAGTGATCGTGTATAATGTTTCCGACACAGATTAAACATGTGCTGGAATTCTCTCCTCCTTAAACCCTACAGTGGTTTAACTCTTAAAGAACCAGTATGCAAGTTTAAGAGCCCTATGCTAGGCCACGATATTGAATGGGAGGACAAAAATAATTCTTCTATCTATCAGTTAGTCAGCATTACCATTATGAAACCATTCTGGTTGAGCATTATCAGTCTCATCATAGACAAAAAAACAAAAAAAAACAACAACTATTATTCATACACATAGGAACACACTCACCGAAAGACAGACAGGCAACACCATGGGTGATGGCAATTTTTTTCAACTTGAGTCTAACTATTTCATGTCTCTTCTGTATAGCAGGCACAGTAAACAGAAACTCTTTTTAGTTCAAAGCAAGAACGCAAAATTGATGCTTCTGTCGTTTGCACCTTTGTTGAATTTGTACTTTGATTAGGCAATGTTTTTCTTAGTCTGTTTGTTTCCAGTGTCTTCTCAAAGACACTAAAATCAGTGATCGAGGATGCAATATAGCTCATTCATGTTCATTACACCCACTGCTGTATTTCAAGTGCACCTTCTCTACTGCTGCTGATGACATGTTTTGGATGTGTCAGTGAAGCAGGAGTAAATAAATTAACCCAAATGCACACGAAATCTAGGGAGCATTTCATTGTGTGTAATCACTTGACATGAGTGTCAGGCTGCGTGGATCTACAGTCTGTGCCAGAAAGAATTCAGCCCCAGTCTTTGCTTCATATCATTTGTTGTATTTATTCATTTATTTATTATACATTTGTCTTATGCTGGTGCTTTTGTTCTTTGTTCTATACAAGCGGAATATAATCCATATTAAGCCATTTGTTATCATCAAAGATGATGTGTGTGTGTGTGTTTCATTGAAAGAGAGGTGGAAATATATTATTACAATTCAATACCTATTGATATTCAATACCTATTGCGAATCAGGTTTATTGTCAAAATGTACAGACATTCAGCTGTTTGCAATGAACAAATCAAACAAAAGCAATAGAAAGAGTTCAACACAACGAATGCTTCAAGTGGTTTCCCCAAAATTCAACTGAAAATGCAACTTATAATGACTTCTCCAGTCTCAAAAGTATTCAACCCCTTCATGGCAAGCATCTTTAATACTTAGTAGAGCACCGTTTTGTTGTTATGACCTGCTGCAAACGAGATGCAGAGCTTCTGGCGGCGTTCCTGAGGAATCTTTGCCCAGTCCTCATGAGCAATGGCTCCAGTTCAGTAATATTTTTGAGTTTGCGTGCTGTAACCGCCTTCTTCAAATCCCACTAGAGATTTTCTAATGGGGTTCAAGTCAGGTCACTGTGATGGCCCTGTAGAATCTCCCTGGACTTCTTCTGCAACCAAGCCTTGGTGGAATTTGAGGTATGCTTGGGATCATTGTCCTGTTGGAAGGTCCAATGGCAACCAGGTTTCAGCTTCCTCACAGACGTCATGATGTTTTCTCGTAGGATTTCCTGATACTTCAATGAATCCATCTCGCCTTCCACACGCTGCAGGTTTCCAGTGCCAGAGGATACAAAGCAGCCCCAGAGCATCACCGAGCCTCCACCATGCTCGACTGTGGACAGAGTGTTCTTTCTTCATTCTTCTTTCTCCAGACGTACCGCTGATCCATCGTACAGAAAAGTTCCAGCTTTGTTTCATCGCTCCACAGAACAGAATCCCAAAACTTCTGTGGCTTATTGATATGATTTTGAGCTGCCTTTTCTTGTGCTTTTGGGTCAGTAGTGGTGAACGTCTTGGAGTTCTGGCATGGAAACCTTCTGCGTTTAGTACGCGCCTTACTGTGCTCACTGAAACCTCAGTGCCTGATGTCACCAAGTCTTGCTGCTGGTCTTTTACAGTCACTTGAGGGTTTCTCACAACCTGCCTTCTCACAAATCTGGTTACAGCCGTTGATAGCTTCCTTTTCTGCCCTGTCCAGGTATTTCATGAATTTTCCACCCCTAGCCAGTTCAGGCATCATGTGTTCCAGCTCAAGCACACCTGCTGCAACTACTGAAGCTCTTGATTAGTTGCATCAGGTGTGCTTGAGACAACACCTGTTTTACATATTTGTGCTGTTGTGAGGATTCTATACAGGGGGGTAAATAATTTTGAAACTATAGAAATCATTTTAAGTTGCATTTTCAGTTGATTTTGCTGGATTTCAATTGTTCAATTTCAATTCATTGCAAACAGATGAAAGTCTGTAAATATTGACAATAAACCTGATTTGCAATGGGGGTTGAATCATTTTGATTGCAACTGTAGATGTAGTCTATTGCCTGCCAAAATATTTGTGTGGAAGAAATTATGAAACATGTTTTGTAAACTATGTTAAGTCCCAAAGAAATTATTATCGTAATAACAGTCACAGCTATTATCAGTATAGTTGAATGCAAATGTTTACTACACAACCATATTTGAAAATAATGAAACCAGCAAAACTTTTTGCTTTACAGATGTTTATATCAAATGTCTTATAAATATGGACCTTTATACCACTTGTAAGATGAGAGTTCAAGCCTGTGTAAACATTCCATATATATATATATTTAATATATAAGTCATTAGATATCTTGATGTGGCAAACGTTTAAGCTTGCTAATAAGAAAACTTTTGATTTAGTCTAAAATCCTGTAATATTTACATGTTACAAGGGGGTTTTAAATTAAAAAATACGAATAAACAAACAGTTTTATAGTTAAACTGTACATTTGAGGTACATGCAAATTTTTGCACTCAATTGTACAATGTTTCTGCAGTAGAATGCCATCATGCTGGCTTGTAGATTAATATAACAACCAGGCCGCAAACAAACAGCTACCTGTTTATATAAATATACCTGCATTCAGCTGAAACCTGAGGATTAACAGAAACAATCCTGGCATTTGCAAGACCATAAATTTCAGAGCATAAATTGTCAAACTGACTGAACTGTATCTGAAATTCTAGATTTTCATGAATCCTAAATTAAATGGTCTGGTTAATTCAGCAGTCCTGTTCTCTGGAATACACCACTTTTTAAACTTATCATAGTTTCAGATCTTAATTCCCTCATCAATTGTACTTCATATAAAAAATTACTAAAATTACTTGAGTGTCTGCCAATAATGAAATCCTATATATTATGACTACAACTATGCTATTAAATGAATGTAGTGGAACTATTATGTATTATTACTATTTGGGCTTTATACATTACAGATGATGTATAAATATCTTGAATAGGTGATTCATCACTGCATTGCCGGCCTTGCTCAAGCATGATGTGACATTGCTAATCCTAAAATCCTATTAGACCATAAATGAACTGAATATAATGTTATGTAATAGAATTTCCAACGCTATTCGTCTTTTTGCAGGCATTTAGACAGTGAAACACAGTGTCCAATTAATTTATAGGAATGTAGTTGAGAACGGACATACTACTCCACGCAAAGATATTTAAAAGGCTTTATTTCATATGATTAGCTAGTTGAGAACCAATGGATGAATCTGCATGTAGACCTTTTTTTAGTGGCTGGTATCTCTTCAAGTACTGACATTATTGGTTTACAGAATGACAATAACCTACATGAGTAGCAAAGGCTTATCTTCTGATGGTAAATGGGATTCTCTGTAAGAGATAAAAGCATGCCAAAGCATCCACAAAAGGAATCACTGACACAGGTACCTCTACACGAGACACAATGGACGAGGACGAGCAGGTCTTTGGAAACGTCTTTACATGGTTTCACCATGAAATGAATACAGAGAACGAGTGTGTTAGATCATGTTAGTAAGCGTGTGTCGACATTATGGCATAGGCAAAATTGTTTGCCATTAATATGGGCCGGAGAGGTGGTGAAATTAAATGTCTCAGCATGGGCAAGGGGCCAGTCATCTGGCATCCAGTGTCCCAGGGAAGACTGGGATTTTGTTGTCTGCTTGGCAGGGGTGTAATGATCCCCTGTAGCTTTTCAATCATGGTCACACAAAAAATATGAAGACATTCTTCTTTTTTTTCTGCATTGGTCCTATTGCAACGTCCTAAGCAGCAGCACAGAAGTCCATGGCAGCTGGACATGACTTAAAAAGCACACATCACTTTAAAGCAAATGTTCCAGAGACAAAACACACCTTTGATGGAACTTTAGAAAACAAGACATTCAAAATGGAAAAAAACAAAACAAAAAACAAAACAAAAGATCCATTGCTAGACTTTTCATGATGTAAGCATGATACCAAAGACAGAGCCTGTCAGGGGTTTTGTACTCACTCTATACACACAAGTTGGAAATAAAAGAAAATGCTTATTCACAGTAGGCTAGTCACAGCTCCCCCCCTCCCCCCCCTCCCCCACACACACACGACAGACATGAAGCTGTCCTCGTTTTAATCTTGTAAAAAGGCCCACACATAATGGTGTAACTCCTACATGAAGTAATGCGTAGGCTTGTTCAAAGAAATCAGTGGATGTTCGGAAAAAACAAAGGATCACACGTTACATTAAATAACAGGCTTTTTACGACAACATTTTTGCTTAAATAATCTATAATGATAGGTTTTCTTCTCATCAATTTTAAGACACTCATAAATGTCTTTTAGCCATCTGGCAAGACTTCAAACCTTGATTCATGTAAATACTTTGTACACACACACTCACACGCAGGCATACACTAACAAAGACACACATTGCATAATAAAATCATGCCACTGTTACATGTGGATCACTAGAACTGTACTTGTTCTACTAATCATATCTTTTGCAAGCATTTGTGTACTGATTAATGTGAAACACCAAATCAGTTTGTTTTGGATTACACCGATGTAGAGATAGCTACCACTAACATACAAATACTCTATGACTAACAACATGTGTGCATGAACTGGCTTAATCCTACCTCTTTATGATCTGTTCGTTAAAATAAATAAAACTTTACACTGCCTTTCAACAGACAGCTCCTTTTTTTTTTTCTTAAAAACTCGAGTTTCCTTTCACATCTTTTGAATCAAAGGGATGTACAAAGAGTGTGTGATCTGTTGTTTTTTGTTTGTTTTTTTTGTCACTGAGGTACACGTTCTTGTCCTACGATTATAAGGTTTTGTGGAAAAGGGACCACACATATGGCTTCTGACTTAGATTTCCTTACTGTAAATACACACAGATTTTTTTTTAACCAGAAAAGCAAAAATCTGAATATTGTATTCACAAACATAACAAAACATATCAGCAAGACAGAACAAATACAAAAAAGAAAGAAAAAAGAAAAAAAAAAAAAAAACCGAAATAAATAAAAAGTTAACAAAGAAATATCGACTGGACATAAATCGAGCATAAAGAAAGCACGATAAGCTCATAAATAAACAAGCGAATCACAAACGCAACCACAGTAATATGGCACATTTGAATAAAACAAAATTTGCACACAGCTCAGAGTAGCACTCCTCAGATCGAAAGGAAAATAAAGTAACCTGAAAGGCTTGAAATCTTCAGCTAAAGATTTACAGTAATTCCTATACCCACTCTGGGGAATTTAATAAAATGTGCAGTCATTGTATTTTTCCTCTACGTTTTATTATCAAAATGACAAATGCCACACATACACAATATATGCTCTATCTTCAAAACATGCTTCTATGTACATCAAGGTATAGACACATGCTGTATTAACAAAGTTTATCAATGCATATGTACAGCACAATTAGAGGAGAGCAGAGGGAAAGAAGTGCCCATCAGTGGACTGAACTAAGTGTGGTCTATTGCCTCGTTTTGTACCTTCTAACATAAAACAACAGAGATGAGACAATGTTTGTCACATCTCCAGTGAACTGCATCCCTTCCCATTAAACCTGCATTATTACTTTGGCATTTCAAATGTCAAATGTCTTCTGATTGAATGGCGTTTAATGGGTTTGTTTGTGGTTGTAGGTAAAGTTCCTTCAAACAAACAAAGGCAGTGAACTAACCAGAGGCTTAAAATGTGCATTATACATATACACGAACCAAATGAATGGAAAGTGGATTCGAAGCTTCGGTGAATTAACAGCCATACTAATCGATGGCGATTGATTTATTCTCACAAAGCATTCTTGGTCAGTTTAAGTATAGTGTAAATGGTATGGTAAGATTAATGAATTTATTCCACATTAAATAAGGCAATACCATCAGGATAATCTCGTTTTAAACCCTTCCAGAAATCCTCTAGCAAATAAACATCTTTATCATTGAGATCAGATTTAAAGGTTTAGGTATAGTGTGATGGTATAGGTATGATGACTAATTTCGTCTTATTTTTCTCCATTGTCCATTTTTCAACACGGAGGGCGCTGTGTTAACAGGGAGCTGTAAATCGCTCCAAAAACAAACAAACAAACAAACAAAACAAAACAAAACAAAACAAAACCTGTAGCCCTGATTCTTCTTTCATCTCAAAAGCACATTTAACCTTTAGATTTCTAAAAGCTAAATCTAGCAGCCTTAAAAATGAACATACATTTGGTAAACAATTTCACTGTAAAATATTTAGCGTAGACTTACCTTACTATTCATGAACAATATGTTGTTCACTTGTACCAATGTATAGCTAAAGTGTGTAAATTGTGAATTAACCATGTTTTGCTTCAAAACCCAGCACAGAGAATCAGTTGAAAGCCTTTGAACTTTCAAGTTGTGTCAATAAATGTGACAATGTTGGACAGCCATCATTTACTGAAACTTATAAATGTTGATACATAGGGTGTGAGAAATATATACGATGATATAATTGACTTGTTCATATATATTATTTCTGTACTAGTTAAACATATTTTGTCAGGTAGTCCGATTTGGTCTTGTTTTTTTAGCACTTTCTTGTGTCTTATATACACGCAATGATATAATTTCATTGAATCAATTTGATATGTCGATGGTAACTGACCATAGAGGATGAAGATGGCATGTCTGTGTTATGAAAGCTATATGACTCCATGTGCAAATATCCCTCTGTTGCAGGAGCATGGGATGACAATTTGAAAACTGCTTTAGGACGACAAAACATGTCTTCTTCAACCACGCTTCCACTCAGTGTACACTACAGGATGAACTGGGTTTTGGGGAGACATGGAGTTTTCACATTCAGCAATGCTGACTTTTTCAAGTACATTATTCTGAACATTATTTGGAGTAGGCATGGGCAGTGGTTGGTCGGCTTTCATGCAGAGGTGGCTGGGTTGGATGGGTTGAGGAGGGAGGTTAGTTGATTAGTTGAATTTGTAGAGAGGTGAAGTTACTTCTTGGCATGGAGACCAGCCAGCGTGGCGTCTATGTCCTCTTCTTCTTTCAGGGTGTGCCACTGAGCGATAGGACGGCGTGGGTTGGCCAGCATGTCGGACCAGTGCTTCAGCTCTGTGCCTGAAGCCTTGCTGCCAATAAAGAGCTTTCCGATGGCATCATTCTTACCAATCTTGTCGTAGTCAAAGACGGTGACTACCACGAGGATTTTCTAAGTAGCAAGACAAAGACAGCATTAAAAGTAATTCAAGAATGTTCGCTTTTATTTGCAACGTGGCGAGATGTCAGCTTTGTCAACATGGCATAGAAAAGATTAATTTTTTTAGAATTGTTTCTTATGCAAAAAAAGTAGAAGTCTCAAACACATGGCTCCCAAAAATGTGCAATAGAAAAGCAATCGCCCTATCGTCAAGAGATTAAGTTGTTTTTTGTTTTTTTTTCTGAAGCAGAGATTATGATTTTGATCAACAGTCATATTAAGCTGTGTTGGTTAATATTTCTGTGTGTTTGTCATTTTAAATAAATATTAACAAAATATGGGACACATGAAGAGCTGCAAGTTCACAGAATAGAAACCACTGGGTTTATATTACTGAGTTTATTTAGAATACTTCTGTTGCTCAATCAGTTGATGTTGGGAAAGCTGTCCTTTGCATGGAAGTTGTTTCGCATGTGCCAGTTGTGCTTTGGTGTAGGGGAAGTGGATAAAGGATGCATCCAGCACAGTAGGTATAATCCTACTCAATGCTGGTTGTAACATACCGGCTATTTCCAAATCATCTCTCTGAAATGTGCCTGTAGCCAAAAATCATATAGCCGAAAGGACTTTCACAGGTTTTGCGTATGTGTGCATCGTTTCCCTCTCCGGGTTACGTCCCAGCCGATAGCACAAATTTATCAGCATTATCTGCTGATAAGCCATTTTTGAGATTTCAGAAAAAAAGAAATAAAATCAGTCCTGACCCTGAAAAAGTGCGTCCTCCATATAGCACGATGAGCAACAACCTTCAACAAAGTGCGATAAGCCATGCTGCAGGCTTTTTTTTTTTTTGTTTGTATGTAACACTTACAACTTTCAAAGGTAATTCAGTGTCTTGAGTACAGACTCATGACATAACAAGGCCCTATATAAAGAGTTCCAGAACAAACACATTATACACATACTGCATTGTTTTGTTTTGTACTTCGCATGCACATGGTCAGTGCTGAAGAATTGTTCTATTGGATAAATCCCACACTTGAAGTTAAAAAGTCCGTACACAATTTACGCTGAAAGTCGGATGCATGTTTTCACCCGCGTATAAACATTAAACATTTTTGAAAACGTTCGCTCGGCTTCATCGCAATTCTTAAACTCATATCTCAGACTGGTCTTATTATTGTCTACCTGCCCAAGCCCTCTCATTACCACCCTGTACTGTTTCGAACACATTTGCAGTGAGTGAGCTGTCGCCCTCTTGATAAATTGTTCTTGCAAATGTTAATTGTTGTGTGGTTGTTTATTGGCTTCCCTTCCACTCAGTTTTGATCTTAGGGAAATCAGTGTGTGGCTAATGCAGTAAGGCATTGATGGTGCTCATGTCTAGTGTTTTTCATATACAGTGATTTTGTTAATAAATCTTTAGCAGTGGTTCTCTGACTAACAAAGTGCTTCTTTTTCTTCTTCTTCTTTTTTTTTAAACTCTACTTGACCAATGTTCTCAAAATTGCACAATGCTGCATACACACAAGTACAATTATGAAATGTAGTGTCTGACAACGTTAAATTTCGTAACTGTACTTGCGTGCGTGTGTGTGTGGGAATATTATTCCCATTATTATTGAAACCTTCACATCACAGGAACCTACCCAAAAGCGCCCGGCTTAACCATCTCTGAAGCCACTACGTTCAGTACCCACAGCAAAGGCACTTAGCTGTCACTTTCTTTCAGATGAAGCACCATTCTTTAATAAATTAGTGGTAGATAAAACCTTGTCTGTGTTTTTTTCTCACTGAGACATGGTTGACTACATACATTTCAATGCCCTCACACCCTGTCCGTACAGCTAGCAAGACTCAGGTTGAAGGGAAAAGGTAGTTTACTCACTGTTATTTATAATAATGCTCTTAATAATAGTCACTCTGAGTATTATTTGAATAACGGCACTAAATATTGTTCTTCTAATCACTGCTACTGCTGTTCCTGTTCATCTATCGCTCACCCGAAAATAACTCATAAACTTCTGTCTGAATTTAGCAAACTGTTCTTTGTGCTAGAGGCATTGAACGACGATGTTAATATAAACTATTACTTGCCAACTGAAAATAATGTCCATTTATGTTTTAATGTGTTGCAGCATGTTAATTTCCATACTCACATTCAGACACGCAACTTAATATGCTTCACTGGTTTGTGACTCTGGTTCTGTAATTGAGGTTTCTGATCATTGCTTTTTTATTACACAGCCTACCAAGAAAGTTTCTAGTTCTTATTGCAATAGCATGACAGTTTACTCCTGAGCTCTGTATGCTCAATTTTTTGCCTATCTAATCAGTGGAACTGGCCACACACCCGAAACTCCCTGTGGTGCTATTAAAAAACTCCTTCAACCTCCCCCAGCTGCAGTGTCTAGTTCGTTTGAGCGCTGTGGCACTTTTCTCAGGTTCTTTAATGAATTAGCAAAACTGCTGTACCTAAAGTCATCAGTGTCTCAATGGAGTCGCCCCTTCACACAAAAACTGTGATATGCTGCTTAAAACCCTGGATAAACTAATGGTTTATAACAGTTTTTTCTCTTACTAAGCCAAGCACCATCTCTGATCTTATTGATAAACCTAATTCAGCTTCCTGCCTGCTTGCTCCTTCCCCAAACTTAAGCAGTGTCTCTGTCATCTCTACATCCATCTGTCATCTCATGAACATGCCACTTCATTCAGGATATGCCCCTACCGCTCTTAAAACCGTAATTGTTGAATCCGTTCTTAAGAAACCTCAACTTGACCCTGCCTCACTTGAACGTTATCGACCCAATTCTAATCGACCTTTCCCGGCTCAAGTGTGGTAAATGGTTATAGCCTCAAAGTCACAAACCTTCCTAAATGATAATCTTTCTGAAACTTTTCAAACTGGCTTCCAAATAGTACACACTGCTCTTTTTCTCTGGTGATCTCTCCACTGACTGTGAGATCATCAGCATTCTGGATCTTTATGACCTCTGTGCTGTCTCCAATATAGTACATCACGACATAGTCATTTCCCATCTGTCAGCTGTTGGTGTTATAGAATTAGCTCTTGCCCGGTTCAAATCTTATCTTATTAACAAACATCTTTCTGCTACAATGAGCTAACACAAATCACACACTGCTATTGTAGCTCTGGGTGTTCCCCAGGGATCAGTTCTTGGCTCTCCTTTTCATTATTTACTTGTTAGGGTAACATGACACAGTGTCACAATCTGTTTTCAGTGTTTAGTTGATGATATCCAGATGTATGTACGCATAATCCATCACGTACATATAGTATATTGTACTTCAGATATATACCTATGGATGAACACCAATCTTCTAAAGCTTAAAGTCCCAAATTTTTTGGTTGCTTTGAGGCTTTTAGTATGAATATGTTCGCCTTAAGGTCATCTATAAGCTAGTGTACTCCAAAACAATGACAAAATTCACATTTAGAAGATATATGCATTCAAAATGCACGGTCTCGCTCTACCACCAACACGGATCAACAATTTTGATGACATCACTCTGCACTTTAGCTTCTCACCAGGCTTTCTGTCCAATCAAACGCTCTCTAGAATCTGAAGTGTCCCATCCACAACATTGTAAAAATCCTTGGTACTAACTGTCAAGTACGGCGTATCCCACGCTGTGAGGTAAGCTAAATGCTGCTTGCTATTTAAAAAGGCAGAAGAGCCACTCGATTTGTCCCACCCCTCCCGAACACATCGAATAACACAGCACGTTTCAATTACGTGGGTTACAAGCTTCACGGGGCTTTAACACTGATGAAAGTGAAATATTAATTTGTGGTCCTAAATCCTTAATGTCCAAATATCCACTCACTAAAAATACTAAACCTGCTAAAAATTTGCTCCATGCTTTTATGATCATTTGCTTTGTATGCTGCAATTCCTTTTTTATTGGTGTCCTGGATGAAACATACAGCAGGATACTCATCCATACTGCAAAATGGGCTTCACACCTATAATCCGTAAACTACACTGGTTACTGGTTTCAGCCAGCATCCATTACAAATTTCTGCTCACGACATGCTCCATCTTACCTTTCTGAACTCCTCCATCCCTACCCCCTTATACATACTGAACACTCAGGTCTTATTATATCAACTTGGAACACACTACCTCAATCTCTCCAGGACTGAAAAATAATAGAATGTGCTGGATCAAGTGCTACTTTATAAGCTGCTGAATAATGAGGGTGGAAGCCATTTTGTTAAATTAAATAATGTGATCATTACAATTAGGACTATTCATGCAGCAATATTTTGGCAATGTTCTACTACTATTAGATGTTTTTGTCATCATTTATTTCATCATATATATATATATATATATATATATATATATATATATATATATATATATATATATATATATATATATATAATTTTCCATTTTAAATTGTCAATTGTCTCTTGCATTTATATTACATCATATTACCCTTGACAGCAAAAAAAAAAAAAAAAGGCCTTCAGTATTTCTTTCTTCAGTCCTCATTTTATGTCTCAGGCTTAAAGGCAAGTACTTGTGGTCTAGACACTACTTAAAAAACAATCTACTCAAGAAAAGAAACATCACAGGCGTGAAATACATGCAGGTAATTTGTATAATCTGAATGGCGCACCCAGAAAATCAACATAAGCAGCTGTGTAACCGTACTCTGAATATGTTTCAACACTGAATTTCTGCACTCAAGATCTTTTGGGCTCTGAATACAGCCTTGTTTCTGTTCTCTCAACACTTTCACCATCTTCTCTATGTAGTTTTTCTCTCTCTCTCTTTTTTTTAAAAAAAAATAAACCTTTTAATAAACTTTTTTTTTCTGTTTGTTGTTGGGTTTGAGAATGATTCTATATGAATCTAACTTTGTCTTCTTCTTCTTCTTCTTCTTCTTCTTATTATTATTATTATTATTATACTTCAACAGTTCTTGGTGACCTGGTACATATGTCTTGAGCGCTGTAGTACATCATTGTGGGCAGGGCTAATAAAAAATTTGATCTGGAATTCTGTACAGTAAACACTGACAATATTTCATTCCACAAATGAATGTACTCTGTGCTTTTACAAGGTCTGTTGTAAGATCATACCTGCATCTGCTCCAGTGGGATCTCAAAGCTGAAAGACTCATTGTAGTATGGGTTCAGTGTATTCTTCTTCACTGTGGTCTTCTTCTTCTTTAGACGCTTGCCATTCTGTAGCAGTTGGATCTTCACATATGGATCTGCCAAGAGGGTCATAGAAAAGAATTATTAACTAAATGGATTATATGATTTTTTCAGAATTCATAACACTGTATATAGTCATGTTTCATTCACTTGAAAGAAGATGTTTCTGGAAGAAATTCTGATTTGTTCACACCTACTGCCTTATCTTCAAATGGAAAGTAATTATAAAGTAATAAAGTGTGATTAGAAAGTTTAATTGACTTCCTAAATCCATTCAAGGGTACATTACTGATGACATTTTCACCGGTCAATCAGTAAGCTTCCCAAATGTGATTACATACTCAATGCACAACAATATAAGTAATATAAGTAATATCTTTCAGTCAAGAGTCAATTTTCCTGATTAGGCCTATTTTTCTCACCAGATAGTCCACCCACATCCATTTTCTTCAGGTTTTTGGCCTCCAGAATGCAGACAGTCAGCTTACCCGCAGTGGGGACATACCGCAGTGAAATGCAGATATCACCAAGCTTCTCCGGCTATAGAGACCAAAGGAAAGGAAAAGAGAATATTGCACACACAACCACTAAAGAAAGGAGGAGATTCTTGAATGGCTCCTTATCTTTCTGGGCTGTTAGATAATTATATTTTTGTAAAAGATGGTGGATGTAAATGAAATTGAATGAACAAAAATCTAGGCTTCATTTCGATTTCAATGTATGAATTTCAATTTATGTCAAAAGAAGGTCATGGTAATATTTCATGAGATTAGACAATTCACCTCTTCCTTCTCAGCACTTTCCAGGTCTTTCCATTCCTCAATAGGCTGTCCCATGTCCACTGTGTTCATGGGCAGTTTGACTTCACCAATGATGTCATGCTTGGAGAAGCGATCGTAGTCAAAAACAGACATAACCAGAGTTTTTCCTCCCAGCTCCTGGTAGGGGACCTAAAGAGGAAAACCAGCAAGAAAAGTCTATGTATGTCAACCCATGGCTTATAGAATTATAGTGAATTGTATCAAATGCTCATAAACCGAACACAAATATGTACCAAATTACCAAACCCTAACATCAAACAAAACTGAACAGTTAGTTCATTACTGATATACTGCATGCAACAGGCCATTAAAATGTAATAATAAACCTTTTGTGTATGTACTTTAGTAAATAAACTGCTAATAAAATAACGTCCACTGGCCTTCACATGTGCATTCTGTTAATGTCAGTATTACTGAAAATGTTTGAATGCAAAATAATTTCCTGTGAGACGTAAAATGCCTTTCTTCAGTTGTCCATGACACCTTTCACATTGTAGGTCAGATCAGCAAGATTAAATCTGATTATACAAAATAGTTTCCCAAGAAAAGTCCTAACCGCATAAGTTTGTAAATGACTCAGTACATCTTTCTGAAAAACAGGATACACATGGGCTTTCCAGGCCTCCATCTGCCACCTTTTCTCATTATCTGCACAACTGGACCACAAGGCCATGCTTTCACTTCAACTCTTCTTCCTGACCTCCAGTGAATGTACAGGCAATGATCATTTGTTAAAACATGAATTGAAAAGAATAATTTTGCAGAGAATGTTATGCTTTAAGTCACTGAATGTTACAGTGTCGTGGTGGCTTTTGGCGTATTTGAAATAGTGTATTTGAATGCTACTTTTAATCAGGATTATTCTCCTTCAATAATGCAAACCATTACCATTTCTAACTCACAAGCTTCACTTCCATTTGGATGAAATTACGGATATACAGATAGTGTTTATTATGTGGCAAAAATAAACTAAACTTCACTGAACATCATTATCCAGTTTGGCTGGACAAAATGTAGTATGCTGTCAAGACTGCATATTCCGACTTAATATGTTATGGGCAATGCTGAGAACGGAAACATACACAAAGACTGAACTGTAAATATGAATGAAAAGGAATGAAGTCAGTCTCTCTGTCTTTTTACAGTGCATACAAGTTCTTCTCATTTTCCTCTCTGGCTTGCTTTCTGTCTTTCATCCATACATGCAAAGCTGGGATATGGGTATTTTAGTATGTGCAATCAGCTTTTCCTCGTTGTCCTACAATGCTTAGAAGATGAAGGAATCGTTTCTGTCCCAGATCAGTTCTCTCAAAGCAAGGCAGTGAGTTTGAGCTGCACGGCCAACCACCACGGGCCCTTCTGTTCTCCGTGTAGCTAATTAGTGACTACAGGCAGCTACAGCTAATGTTTAAGCCAAGTCGACAAATGCCAGCAGCGCTGAAAAAGTCAGAGAACTGCATCGAAACAACAGTATTTCTGGATTTGTTTTTATACTCAGCATATTCATTTTAATGTAGTTACTCTGGCTGCTGATTTATACAGTATATGAAAATACACAGTACAATACAGTATATACAAAATTTAGTCTTTCTGCCTATAATAAACTTTAACATATAATTTAAGAAAACAGAATTTGTTTTTGTGTTTTTGTTGTTGTTGTTGTTGTTGTTTTTTTTTATTTTTTATTTTTACCAAATGTAAAATGTGGAAATGTTTTTTTAATTTTCTATCCTTGCTATGGATATCTGGCTGCAAAGATGAAGATGTTTAAGGAGATAATTATATCTAATAATATCTAATTGCAGTCAGTCTGCCTAAAAGTTTCAAATCTTGCTAGGAAGATATAAGCACTAACAGATCAATTGAGTGAAGAGACAATAATGAGGCTTGTGGTAGTTACTACGGCAATGAGAAAGAGACTGATGTGGATTAGGGGTGTAACCTAATATGAATTCATTATTCGGATTGAGCAGAATATGTTTTAAAGAGATACAAATGCAGATTATATATATATATATATATATATATATATATATATATATATATATATATATATATATATATATATATATATATATATATCTGTAGAATGTTCATAGAAGGGTGCTTTGGGAAATTCGCATCTAATTTAAGCACTCCCCACTATACATAGTACATGTAAAGGCTTCTGTTCTCCTCTACTGTAGGACATTCAGGAGCAGGGGAAGCTCCCCAGGTGGTAAATTCACTGCATTAGCACAGTTCAATAATAGACATGAATTCATGCAAATCTATTCTTACTCTTAGATCTCGGATCTTGCAGCAGGATAAATCTGTCCAAATATTATCATTTATGATACGTATATAGTAAATACATGTCATCCCTCAGAGTGGGTCATATCTATATGTTATGAAAAAGAAATTCCTTGCATGCCAATGCAGAATTTATGTTTATTTTCACTATCAGAAAAAAAAAAAAAGTTTCAGAAGAACATACCTTGAAAACAAAAGTCTCGTTGAATACAGGATTCAGAGTCTTTTTGTGCACCTTAGTGTCAAACTTTTTCTTTTTGTCAGGGAGGAGAAAGACTTTAACGTAAGGGTCTGAAGTTCCTCCAGAGTCCATGGAAATCAGGTCAGCACACTGCAAGATCCCCACTGTCAGCTGGAAAATGAATCAGTTCGAGAGACAGAGAAAGTAAGACTGTAAGATAGCGTTTGAAGGAAAGTCCCAAATCAGTTTGCTATACTTTCAGAATAAATAAAATTGATAATCAGTAAATACTCGCTTAATTAGGAACACCTGTACGTTTGATCATTCATGCAGTTGTCTAATAAAATCACACAGACACAGATAAAGAGCTTCAGTTAATGTTCACATTAAACATCAGAACGGTGGAAATGTCATAGTGAATTTGACCATGGCATGGTTGTTGGTGACAGACAGGCTGGCTTGAGTGTTTCAGATCTCCTGGACGTCTCCAGCATTAACACACAAATGGTGAATAAAAAAATTAAAAAATGTCCAGTGTGCAGTAGCTCTGTGGGGAAAGCAGCTTACTGATGAGAGAGGTCAGAGGAGAATGGTCAGACTGGTTTGAGCTCACACTGGGAGGCTAAGGCACTCCCATAACCACTCTATACAACCATGGTTAACAGAAAATCCTCTCAGAATGCACAACATGCCAAATCTTAAGGCATATAGACTTAAACGGCACAAGGGCCACTCCTGTCAGCAAAGAACAGGAATCAGAGGCTACAGTGGGTGCAGAAGCTGGAAACTGAAACTGGACAGTTGTGATGCTTGTTGATGTTTTTCCTATTCTGGTGTTTGATTTTCACACTGAAGCTCTTGACCTGAATGTGCATGCTGCTGCCAAATGACTGGCTGACCGGATAATTGCATGAATAAGCATGTGTTCCTTTTAAATTGGCCAGTACGTACATGATTTCAGAATGAGTACTGAGATAAAAACACAACACCTCGTAAGTGATGTGTAACTACATCAAATTGTTATAGATGTGTTATGCAGTATATAAATGTCATTCTTGATTACTTAAAAAAAAAAAAAAAGACAAATAAGAGATACTTGATACAGTATGTTACACATTTATTAAAATGAGAAACATTAGTGAAGAAGGAGAGAAAGAAAGGCACCTTGTTATCCTGGAAGTCATAATCCAAAGAATACTGCAGCTTGCCCAGTTTCTCCTGCTCCTTTTCCTCTTCTTCTTTCTCTTCCTCGGTTAAACCTGTTTCTCCATCCTCATCGTCGTCGTCCTGGTTTTTCTGGAGGAGGGGATGTGTGGAAATGGTGTCAGTGGAGGATTTTGGATGGAGATTTTTATGCTTCCTGTCTGCAGCATGCCACAAGCTCAGGGTTCCTGTCAGCCTCTTGGTGCAGTAGGGTGTAAGTGTGCTCCTACTGGTATCTCCTAACCATACGCCTGTCACAGCAGCCTCGTACCAATGCAGTCATTCAGGGCCGGGTGTTGCAAACGACTTAAGCTCACAATTTCTTTTGGTGACACGTGGATGTTCAGTAGAAATCACACAGACGTTTCCCAAAACTTAAAGAAATAGTTCACCCAAAATGCTAACTAACCACGAATGGAAGCTAGTGGCACTGAGCTTTTATGCGTTATAAGCACAGTTGATGTATTTAGATTTCATTTGTATTACTGACACTTTGAAACATGTATTTAATCCATGTAATCAGTTACATCAGACAACAGATTTTATTTTATTCCTCTACAGCATTAGCAAACCCATCCAATCCTCCTTACAATGCTGAAAGATGTTTTCTTTGTTGTTGTTGTTGTTGTTCATATTCATATTCATATTAAACACCATTATGTTTTCAAGACCAAATTAAAGGTAATAGTCCCAGAAATTTCTCTTCAAAATTGCTGTGTATAATTTAGTCCTGCCTGGCCCATTTTCTCATGAGCATGATCTAATTCACTGATATGCAGTAATACTCACGGGAATAACCAGTGAGCAAAAATGCTTTATAGTGAAATAGATGCAATTGTGCTGTTTCTGGATTTTAAAGTGCTGACTTGTGATTTTCTTTCTTTAGATAATTTCTTTCACCTTTTATACAGTGACCATATGCAGAAAAAAGAAAAAAAAAAGAACATGAATAGCTTTTTTTTTTTTTTTTTTTTTTTGGGAACTTTGTATTATTTGTATGTTGAATGAACCATTACATTTGAAATCTTTCTTTAGTTGAAATAGATTTATATCTTAGGCTCGATCGGTATATTTTGTTTCTATGTGAGTGTAATTAAAAACTGAACATTTTACTAGCGAAATCAGCTCGTCTTTTTGGAAGAGTCGGTCTACCTTTTGCCGAAAGTTCAGTTAAGTGGACGGCCGTCAGAAAGTATTCATACGTTAAGGAAATTTTGCTTGTGGATTTTAGGTGTGAAATAATAAAAATGTCAGACACCCATTATGAAACCTTTATATTTCTTTTAGTTTGATCTCGTTCATGGGAATATGAGAAGAATTAAGAAGAAGAGGCCTGTGTGTGCAGAGTTGTTGTTTATGAGCGTTCCTAGCAGAGTGCCACCAAAAAAATTGTAAGTCTCAAGCCCATTCCTAACGCTCTCCCTATAGCAGCAAATTAAAGGGCACAGCATTGTGCTAAAATTTCTCAAATATTGCAATGTTGTTTAATTGCATGTTGTCTACCCCCCTTTATCCTGACTTTAAAAGAAACATAATCTGCCTGTTACTCTGAGACAGATGTTATGCTTAGAATTTTCCCATAAAATAGCTATGCCCTTTAACACATGCATCCACTGTAAGTCTTATGGGTTGCCTCTGCCTTGAGAATCCATAACCTGTCAGTATTAGTGTATCAGTATCAGTATTCATTCACATATCATAAGTTTACTCTGGCCGTTATTGTTCAATTCAGGTAATCATTTGCATTGTAACTTTCCTGTGTTTTTTTTTTTTCTTCTTGTTTTGCTTTCTTGTCAAGCAGTGACAGCAAAAGACTTAAAAAAAAACAAAAAAACAAGGAAGTTACAATGGCCATTCCGCCAAACCCTGACCGAATCCCAAATGGCTCCTTATTCGAAATAAAGTACACTACATAGGTTATAGAAATTATTTGCTATGTCCAAAACCGTGTAGTATGATGTTTTGTACACAGCCAGGTCTTCTGCACCTTATGTAGTGCACTAAATGCTCAACAGGGAGCCATTTGGTATTCAGCCCCTGCCACGCACGGCATATGCTAGCACTCGGCGGCCAAAGAGCTGAGCCGTTCGTCCGTTCACCTACCGTAGTACCGCCAGCCATGAGCGCCACGCAAAGTGGCACGCACACACAAGACACAAAGCGGGAGGGAAGGGAGCAGAGAAAAAGAGGGAGAGGATGAACTCAAGAGACACACCAGGAACAGAATGAGAGACAGCAGAGAGCCACATCAACACCAAGAACACCAGTCTGAGAAAAGACACACTACACAAAAGAAACTCTGGTTACATTCCTAGCGATGAGAACTCACTCAGTTGAGTTGCTTTCATTCATACAAAAAGTTTGAGAAATGTTTGGAAAGTGCTTATTGAACTTTTCTCATCACACCACTTGGCGATCTTTTACTGCTTTGTCAGCGTGTCTTTTCTCATCAAAGAACACAATGAGATACAACACCCACATTACTCACAAACACAGGAAATGAAACAGCAAAAAAATATGACTGGATGGACTTTTTCTTTCACACACACACACACACACACACACACACACACACACACACACACACACACACACACACACACACACACACACATACATATCAGTTCTTATTTCCTGTCAACTCAGCAGTATTTGTAAATCATTTTCATTGACATCAGACCTTTATATGGACAGAACCACTGAGCTAGATTGGTCCACTTTTGTACAATTAACTGTAAAGCACTGGGGAATACATCAATGCAGTACAGAAACAGGACTTGAGCATAAGTAGTTTCTCCTGTCCAGCACATCATACAGAAATTTCAGCTGTACTGTGGTCTGTTTGGTGGTTGGATCCATTAGGCCCTGTTCAATTTACATACATCTCCACCCTGCATATTCTTCATGTTGAAGCCATCCTTGCCCTTCTTTCCTTTCTTGTTCTTCTTTTTCTTGCAGCAGCATTTCTTGATGATGCAAAAGCAGCAGGTTACGATGAGAAGAGCTGCCACTACGGCGATCGCAATCAGTGCCCAGGGAGGCACTGCAACACATTACACCAAAGGAGAGAGAGAGAGGGGGAGAAAGAGACAGAGAGAAAGAGAGCGAGGTAGTTATAGATGAATACAAAAACCATAATTACAAGCAAAGACTTACCTTTCCACTAAACATTACATGCGCATTAATTTAAAAATAAGAAACAAAAACTGCTTTTGTTAGGGTTAGGGTACTATTTCATACTAACTCCTCTCTAACAGTGGTTTAGTTTGATAGTATTCTTAGATCCTGACCTATTTGTACTAGCATGGGGATATGTTTTTGAAGGAGACTACAAAGCACTTCTGTAAGTTGCTCTGGATCACGGTGTCTCCCAAATGCTTGTAAATATAATTACAAGCCTGGACCGATACTAATCATATGATTACAAGCAAACAGTCTGATTTCAGAATAGTGAGCAATGAGGATGTATGTGACACAACTTATCAGCTACTTACAGTACAATGCCATCCCAACTCTGTAACTTTCACAGTGGAAAGCAAGGTGTGAATTAAAGCTGCATTCAGGCCATATCGTAATTCCCATAATTATGAGATTCTGACTTCACATCCTTATAGAACTCATAATTACAACTTGTAAACGAGGAATTTTCTGAGAGCTCTGACTTTTACTGTACCACCTGACGTCGTGCGGAAACACTCAAAACAGTGGCAGCTTGAGTAGTAAAATATAGGCTAGTTATAAATATTATCTAATAATATTTCTGACTATTATTAATGTCTTAATGATGCAATAGTAATCCGAAAATATATGTAAAAACTAAAAAAGCCCCTTAGGCGAGTCCTAAAGGTTACACTGTATGTCGAGTCACTGTAACTTACCAGTGAAAGATTTCATCTCATATGATTTCTATTCTTTCTCTCTCTCTTTTTTTTTTTGTATTTTGGTTAAAGAGCCAGTTTGGTCAGTACACTGGATCCAGTAAGCAGGTTCATCTTTCAATCATTCAATAAAAAGATTATAAAAAAGATAAGATGTTGCATATCTCAGGAAGAATCCATGTTGATAAACTTACATGGGATTGTCTCAATCTCATTAAGGAATTTGTTCCTGATCTTCTCAAAGATGTCATCCATGGAAGAGCCTCCAGACTCTGTGGAGTTGTCTGCTGTAGTGGAGAGAGCAGGGGCCATCGTCATGGTGCTGGGTGGGTGCGTTCCCCCAAAACCCGTGGGCTCAGGACCCACCATGGCTTCTGGTTTCTTCTTGAAGAGGTTCCACTTCATGATCTAGGCACTCAGTGTTCCTGTGAGAGGACACAAATACGCAACTCACACATTAAGGGCTGAAAAATGATGAGAAATTGATGGGATAGCAAATCCTAGAACAAAAATCACTGTGGTACATTGACACTTCGAACAACGTATATGCTGTTAAAGAGCTAAGAAGCCTACAGTCAGACACTTGAATCAATGATATTGAGAATGCTGAAAAAAATATTTCTGCTTACAGTCTTGCAACGGCGGCACTTTCGGACAACGGCTCTTTTTTAAATAACTAAATATGGAGCCTGCATATAAACAGTGGGATAAGAAAAACAGGTGCTGCTACAGAGCTGTGGGCTATGTGCATTAAAGCAACAACACAAGACCAATAGCACAGACATGGCTCTGCGGAAAACCACACAGAGGCATAAAGGGATGAAGCTTTCCAACCACATATGCCAAGAGACATTTATCTTAAAAGGGCTTGTCTTGTTTAGTAGCTCTGCATTATTAATTTACCATTTCAAGATTCAAGGTTTTCATCCAATAATCTGATCTGAAGAAATTCTTATAACCATGACAAAAACTGAAGTGGATGAATCAGGTAGTGATTCCCATTTATTATATTTCCATTTGAACCTTTCCTAGGCTTCTGTACACTGAAAATGATCCTTTAGAATACAACATATATCCACACAGGATGTTAAATAGATTAGTTTAGGGAAAAAATCTAAATTAGGCCATCCACAGTTATTATTACATACAATAGAACTAGTGTAATTATGTCCAGGAGAGTTTGAGCCCACTACCACTGTCTACCAATTATGTGTTATTTGTTCTTTGACACATGTCTCATGTTTGTCAAAGTGTTATGTCTATACTGAAACACAAAATACATGCCTTTAGGTGTACTTAATAAAAATTAAAAAAAAAACAGAACCCAAATTCACTTACCTTAATGAAATGGTTTGCAGGAAATAGCAAAAGTTAAAATGGAACCACAGCAGCGGAACGTAACCATTCTCTAATGATCCCAAACTGACAATACACAGAGCTCTTCTGTCCTAAAAACAAAACACCCTTTAAAAAAGAAAGAAAGAAAAAAAAAAAGACCGCCTTCAGTGGAGTACCAGTGGGCTGGGATTGAAATCATGGGGGAAGAAATATCTGTTTCGTGTGCGGACAGCAGGGACGTTGGGGACGCAACTGCCCTCAAAGAAAAGGTCACGAAGAGGAGGACTTGGATGAGGGATGGGCGTGACTGACCAGGGACCAAGTTTCAGAGCTTGAAATAAACACACCACTAGGTCATGTACCATTTAATTCATTACGTTTTGATACATATGATCCTGAAGATGAAGGTTTAACATGAGAAGAGTCAGAATTTATTTTGTGTCATTTGTTAGCTGTGTTAAACCCTCATTCACTACCCACTGTTGAGATTCAAGTGAGGGGGTCTGTGTTTACCCTGGTGGTTGAGACTGGAGCGACTAGATCGGTTCTGAAGAAAAGCATAGCTACTAAAAGTTTCCCAATGTCTTCCGAGACAGTCATATTTCAATCCGCCAATGGAAAAAAAAGAAATCGAATAACGGACGAAAACAATGAATACTGTTGACATTGAAACAGGACATACTGTAGGACACGCCTTTCTTCTGTCTGATCTCTGTCCGGTTAATCTCATGTGTTGAGATCTAATGTGAAAATTAGGAATCAGTATTAAATCTTCCAGAGAGGGAATCGAAATTTTTTAGAACAGACCAAAATTCTTTTCAAGGTGTTGTTCTGGGTAATTCTGCACCACATTATTATTATACTTTAGATTTACTTAAGTCAGGGCCAAGGTTAATCACTCTCCCCTTATATGAGAAAATCCTGAAGACATGCACAGCGCAGTGTATTTCAAACCTAATTCTGGTGCCGACCTCATGTATGAGAAAATGTTTTTCAAGGGAAACGGTTTCAATTTGCCTTTGCAACCTATATTGGGATAAAACTGGGTTTTGTGTTGCTTCTGTTGGTTTAAGTAAAGAAGAAAAAAAATGCTTTTTCACTCCTGTTGATAAACCTTGGGTGGAGTGTGGGAAATTTCTGACTCAAATGAAGAAATACGCTCTTGTCACTTCGTCCTCTGTACTGAAGGGACTTGGGGAAAAAAGCTTTTGTCATTAAAAGGCTTTAATCTTGAATGAATTATTTGACTCTTTTCTGCACAAAATTACCCTAGACCAGATAATTAACGTAAAATTATCCAACAGTATAAAGAGTAAAAAAACAGCAATTAAGAATGAATATAAATGGGAGAACTATCCTGAATCAAATTTGATCCGAAACTTTATGATCAGAAAAGCAATTCATCAGCAAATTCAGCTGGTACAAACTGTAGGTCCTTGGGACTAAGCATATAATGTACAGTTCTCATGAAGAAGAAGCTTTTATTTGTCACATATACATTACAGCACAGTGAAATTCTTTTCTTCGCATATCCCAGCTTGTTAGGAAGTTGGGGTCAGTCATGATATGGCGCCCCCTAGAGCAGAGAGGGCTTTGCTCAAGGGCCCAACAGTGGCAGCTTGGCAATGCTGGAGATTGAACTCCCAACCTTCTGATCGGTAACCCAGAGCCTTAACCGTGAGCCACCGCTGCCCCAAAGAGGGCATCATGAGTAAAGATATATTCAAGGTATATTCCATAAATGAATATTTAATCAATAATATTCACAATAAACAATTCCTCTGCCATGCATTGTAGTCTGTTAGCAGTGAGCTTTGGTTGCAGACTTCAGAGTTTGCATTTTTCTTTCAAACGTGACTCGAACGTAACTAAGCCAAGCCCAGATACAGACGCGCAACTATCCATTTTATAAATGTCCTTATACTCTGTCTGGCAACAACACCACGTCAATAGGTCATCACTCTGGAAAAGACTCAATAAACCAGAGTGTTCCATTAACCAGATTGAATGAGCATCTTATGCATCATCCCTTTCCCAGACACTATAAATTACCAGCTAACAATGCTCCTTCCTAACAGCTCCTCAAGCAGATTATTATATAGATATACATTGCGTGTGTGCGTGCGTGCGCGCGCGCGCGCGTGTGTGTGTGTGTGTGTGTGTGTGTTTGTGTGTGTATATATATATATATATATATATATATATATATATATATATATATATATATATATATATATATATTAACATAAAGTAAAGAGAAATAAGAAATTGCAAAGTTACAGGCTGGCATAACTGAATAAATGTGTTATTACTACATTGCCAATGGCTAAATCCTAACGAGTCACTCTTTCTTGTTAGACTTGGATAGCTTTAATAAGCTCAATTTATTTCTGTATAAATTTTAAGTGAGGCAGGTGCATATTAAGCAGTACAAATCAGGTCTGTGTATATTAAACACTGCCAGCTACAAAAAGCAGCTAAGCCGAAGTATTAAAAGCACAAGAAGGTCAAAAAAAATGACAATAAGATCAAAGTAAGAGAGCGATGTATATTTTTCTATCGATTCCCACACTATTATCAGGCGCAGACTTCCTATTTGGCACTTTACTGGCTTTTACACGACACTGTGTCTCAAGCTTGAGGTATACTGTAGGCAGTTACTAAGAAAATGTGAACTGTGCACTGTTACACAAAGCTGACACAAGATTAATAACAACCAGTCCAGTACTCTCAGTGAGATTGTATTTGGTACACTGGATTTGAAATGACCGCTATCGATCCAGCATGATTACTATTGATATTGTATTGTTTGGAAGAGGAAGAACTTCAGATTCTTTTTCAGGACATGCACACACAGTGTCTATTCTGAAATGTGATGTTTAAAAAAAAAAAAAAAAAAAACTGTTGCCATTTATCATAATTACATGTCCCTTACTCATGTGTGTGTTGAGGATCCTGTTAAACCCTGCACCCTCAAATTGTTATCTACACCCTATTCTCCACTGTTCCAGAGCATACTTGCCATGTCAGACTGATATTTGCTCTCTCGCTGAGGTATTGATTGACAACATCCTATCGTTTTAAACATTCTGCCTGCACAGGGAATTTGATGAGTCTGCCCTTTTCACTCTCACATCCTAACAGACAATACAGACTCTCATTAGAATGCTTCTCACTGGTCTGGACTTGTCGTATATGTATTAAAATGCTTCTGACAGAACAGGGGTTTGGTTTTTATCCATTGAAAAAATGGCCCAAAAGATAGAAATGTATAGGAGGAAGAATGTGTCGATTCTAGAGACTGCTGTGTATGAAAATCCCAAGAGATCAGCAGTTTCTGAAATACTCAAACCAGCCCATTTGGCACCAACAACCATGCCACAGTTAAAGTCACAGAGATCACACTTTTTCTTCATTCTGATGTTTGCTGTGAACTTTAACTGAAGCTCTTGACCTGTATCTGCATGATGTTATGCATTGTGCTGCTGCCACATGATTGGCTGATTAGATAATTGCATAAATAAGACAAACAAGATATATCTGTTGTATCTAGACAAAAACAAAAATGTGCTTTCCTACTCTGCACCGTGTTTCTAATTCAACTGGCTGGCAATACATTACAGATCCAAAAGCACCATTCCTCTTAAACTTGTCACCAGCAATACTGAAAAACTGAGCTCTGATCTGTACTCTCAACAGTCTGTGTACAGCATATGTAGTTTTCATTTGGTTTCTCAATCTCCCTCAGAATGACAGGGAGATGAAGAAGTGATTTGTCTGAGTTTAGGAGACAGGCAATTTCGCGGACTTGGATAAATGATCAAGCAAAACAATTGGAAAGAACCGATCCATGTGGCTGCCAAACTCCCTGCCATTAACCCTGCCATTTCTAGACTCTAGATAGGAGATACACGTTCACTGTCATTTGTCTGAATCATGACAATCAAGGTGAGCAAGTAATCTGAAAAAAAAGAAAAGTATTTCATTATTTAAACTAAAATAAGTGACTCTGTTTTCCATATAAGTAATCATCCATATTCAACAAAAGGTTACATTTTAAAATCAAACCACTATGCTCTGGTAGAACAGCTGGGATATTTAATATCTCCTTAGATGATGTAGTACACACAGTGCAACTTTCTAAAATCATTTTCAATCAAGCCTTTGGGCAGTAACAGTTGATTGAGGAAAGTGGCAGCCTGCCAACAACAACAAAAAAATCCTTCAAAAGGGGGTAGATCTGATGATTTGTGGGAACTATATAAGAAGACAAGCTGAAGTTAGTAATATGGAGAGTCTTCTGAACCTCTACACTACCTCCTGCCTACAGCACAATTTGCACAACTAGATTACATCTAGATCTAAAACCTACAACATGTTATTGCATACGCTCTACAAATTTTTTTAAATGAAATGGGATGACTAAATCTTGTTAAGGAATTGCTTAAGGAAAACATGGCTTTGAAACATTTTGGAAATTCATAAAATACCATGCAAATCGTCCAGTCTCAGTCTCGGGTACTGCATGTGCACATTTTTATTTTTTATCCATGATCTACATATCTACACATACCTATCATCTCATGGAAGGATTAATAATCACGCAATTGAATCAGTTGAATCAGTGTTTTAAAATGGCGGTAGCAAAAATGTACAGTGAGCGGGGCTCTGGCATTCCCAATGAGAAATATTGTCCTATCCAAAGCGAGAGCATGCACTAGATACAAATGAGCTGGCGTCCTTTTCTTCTCTGAAGAACACAGTAGAGGATACAGAGCCAAAGTTGGCAGTAATATAAAATAGGGATAGCTTTCGAGACAGAATTTTTAAACGCAAGGCCACCATAAACCAAGTGGCGAGAGGACATGCTGTACCTAATTACCTTTCTGGCTTGCAGCACTGCTATGGTCCTTCAAAGTCAAATGTGTTTAATCCTGCTCTAGCCTGTTCTGCTCAAAAACGTGACTAATACACTTTTAGGTCTATACAAGCCTTCAGTAGACAATATCTTAGACTTGTGGTCATACAAAAATTTAATATACTGAAAAGATATAAAAATGTATAATATATTCTGTTTTGAAAACAACACATTGCACTCTGGATATTCTCACTACTCTGTGATAGAGAAACCATCTGGATGAGAGAGGATTTCCCCTCAATCTGCTTCTATGATCAACTGACCGAAATGATCTAGAACATACACTATATGTTCAAACCTTTGTGGACACCTGACAAGCACACTCATATGTAGGTCTTCCCCAGACTGTTGCCTCAAAGTTGGAAGCACACAATTGCATAAGATGTCTTTGTATACTGTAACATTACAATTCCCATTCACTGGAACTACAGGGCCCAAACATATTCCAAAGTGAGCTCCATGAAGACATGGTTTACCAAGGATGGAGAGGAAGAACTTGAGTGGCCTTCACAGAGCCTTGATCTCAACACCACTGAACACCTTTGGGATGAACTGGAATGCCGACTGATGCCCTTGTGCAGGGGGGGTCCAATGTTATCCGCAAAGGGCCAGTGTGGGTGCAGGTTTTCATTCCAATCAAGCACGAGCAAAACCTGATTTCACTTGTTTAATCAGTTGAGCTTGGCTTTCAAAAGACTCAGGTTTGACTTCTGCTTGGTTGGAATTAAAACCTGCACCCACACCAGCGCTTTTTTGGATATGATTGGACACCCCTGCTCTTGTGAATAAATGGCCAAATCCCCCCAGTCATGTTCCCAAATCTAGTGGAAAGCCTTCCAAGAAGAGGTAGGCAATGTACATCACAGTAAGTAAGTAAACTTTCCACATAAGCAACATTCTTGTGAGAAGCATAGATGCCACCAATGAGCAGACAAGCAAGGAGATACGATCAACTAACCTTGAATGACCACTGATTAAATCCAAGCTGTACAAAAAATATTTTTTTAAATCTTTAAAAGAAACCCTTACTTCATGAACTTGCATAACAGAATAATGAAGAGAATGTTCTGCTTTGAGTAATTTGTAGCAATTTTGACCAAATGTTCCCGTAGTCATTCAAAACAATGGGTAAGATCAAGGAATATAGCTGTGATGTGCAGCAAAAGGTTGTTGAGCTTCACAAAATGGGAAGTGGCTATGAGAAATTAGCACAAGCATTGAAAATGCCCATTTCCACCAACAAGACAATGACTGGAATTGAGGTTGGATCTTCCAGCAGGACAGTGATCCAAAACATGCATCAAAATCAACACAAAAACGGTTTACTGACCACAAAATCAAGGTCCTGCCATGACCATCCCAGTCCCCTGACTGGAAACCCATGGAAAACCTGTGGGGTGAACTGAAGAGGAGCATGCACCAGCATGGACCTTGAAATGTGAAGGATCTGGAGAGATTCTGTATGGAGGAACGGTCTCAGATTCCTTGCAATGTATTCTCCAACCTCATCGGGCATTATAGGAGAAGACTCAGAGTTGTTATCTTGGCAAAGGGAGGCAGCACAAAATATCGACTAAAAGGGTGCCAATAATTCTTGAACACCTATATTTAACAAATACTGTTTTGATAAATCTGTGTTGTGTTTGCAGTTGTTTGATATCCCTGAAAGCAGAGTATTTTTGTGAATTAAAAAAAAAAAAAAAAAAAGATCAAAAGTTTAAACAATAAAGATCAATTTTCACAGCCTTCTTTGCTCATATTTACAAAGGGTGCCAATATTAGTGGAGGGCTATCTTAGTTTTATTAGTGAGAGTATCATTTGTGAACTTTATGGCCATGAGTTTCAGAATTTTGAAGCACTCGTGTGTTTATTTCCAGACATCTGAACACTGCTGGACAGTGAGCATTTCAGAACAAGATATAGTCACTCAAATAAAAATGTTTGTGGAATATGGTAAGAGTTTTCGTTTGTGTCATTTAATCTTGTGTGTTTCCCAGCGGGATTTGGGAAATGCTTTGTGGTTGGTCTAATTGCCTCTTCCTGTGAAAGTAGGCTGTTCTTGACCATGTTTATTGACAAAATGTACTAGACTCTCTACTGAACGTAGAGGATTTTCACTCTGTTCAATGCAGGGTCAATCAATGAGCGCTAGCTTTTTGGGGAGGGGGAAGAGGTGGATGGAGATTTTGGGAAATTAAATCATCTGACTTTAGTAATCTGTACTCCATGGCTATCTAATCCAGCAGGTATGTTTGAAACCGTTATGATTGTTCTTGATATTTTTTAAGCATCATATTAGTACTGGAATCTTAAAGCACAAGAAAAAACATAAAGCAATAGGAAATGTGTGTACATGTAGTAATTTTTCGCTGTAATTGAAAGAGTAAACCAAGATGAAAACCTAATAAAAAGTATTTGATTGCCACAGATAAGCTTTTATCTGATATTATAGCCAACCATGGTCTGGAGTGCAAGACAGCTTAATTGGTCCAGCTCTCTGGGTGAGAAGGATGTCTTTCCTCGCTTCCTGTTACATGAGAAGCAGACACATCTGCTGTCTTTTATATGTGTTGGTAAACCAATTTCTAGCCTTCACCTTCCAAGCTGGGTAGCTGTTGTGAGCTAGTGGGTAGGAATTGTCTGTGAGGAAATTGGGAGAAAAAAAATGATGGCCAGTGTTGTCCCCTATTCAAACAAAGGCTTCTTCTTTTACAAAAAGAAGCACATTTTTAAATGTGTTAACATAAAAAATGAACATGTTCTGTAAAAGTAGTATTTAAGAGTATGTAAAGCTGACCTCATTAGTTACTGTACTTCATGTAACCTAAAGGCTTAACTGAAAACCATTCCAGTAAATTAAGTGTGAACTATTTAAGTAATCTGTTTTCCATGGCTACAAAGATGGGACTCTAGAACAGTGGAGAAAATAGTGATAAGAAATAATGAGTGGGAAAATCTGCAGGACTCTCAATGGACCCCATTCAGTGGAATGTAGTGTTTTTTGGTCAAGTTTTACACATCACCATTATAGGTGACACATACAGGTCCTATGGTCATTGTAAAAGTTCGAAATAATCTGTTACATGTTAAAATGTAGACCAGTGAAATGGATGAATCCTCTGCACTATGCATACAGAAAATATACAGCAAAAAATATTATATTGCCTTACTAACATACAATATCCATAGTAAGATCAATAAGAAATTATTGTCAAATACAGCACAGGATATATTATCTGTTTGGTAGCATTGGTTATTACTAAGCTTGCTTCTGATCTTTCTGATATGAGTCATCATCAACAAATATTAGATCTTTCAACAAAATATTGGTGTTTTGACGGTGACCTGAATGGAGGACACCTTAACAGTTGAAATGATTATTCATGATGCAACTGCAGATGTTTCACTGAAACTGTTAAACATAATCATCATGTACTAACACTAGAGTTACGGTCAGAAACATGGATTGGCTTATCTGTGTGCACTGTGTCAATTTGAGAGTCAAAATCGGGTTACTTTTGGAATGAAGGCTGTTTATGTCTGCTTGCCCTGGTCTGACCCCAGATGCAGTCAATAAAAATCAGCACCTTAACCCAGAGCAGCAGCTCCACCTCTGAACATCCATGTTCTCAGAGACAGCCACATATAGTACAGTATGTGTCACCTATAATGCACTATACAGTACTAAGACAGGGAGGGAATCTATTGGCATGAAGCATCCGTAGCAGAGTATTGTTATGGGGTCATACACTGAGGCTCAGAGACCTTTCACAGACTGTAATGCAGAGCCCTGGTGCATTTGTACGAGATATGTATTAAAAATACTTATAACCTACATACGTGAAGTCCCTATAGTATAGTTTACAGTGATAACTAGATTCCCCCAACTTGCAGCAGACTCATTATTAGAGATATGGCACTGCGGCTACGTTAGTGAATTGCATAATTAATTACAGTCGTTGTCAGTGTTACTGCATCAGCTGTGACAGCTTTATCTCTTCGATTGAACTCGAGCTTTAAATAATCAATGATTTCATTCACAAGTTTAAAAACAGTGAATGCTGGCTTGGTCCAAAAAAATGAAATAATCCTAGGCAATTATAAAGCAAATCTTGCATGAAGTATGCAAAGGAACTGCATACAAGCTTGGAGTTTGGAGAGAGAGAGAGAGAGAGAGAGAGAGAGAAGGAAAGAAAAAGAAAAAAAAAGGGAAATCCCTTACCAGGCAATGGTTCTATCCTTCCAGTTTGAACCACCCATCCAAAACGAGTGGTGGACTTAATGCCTCAGTGGTGAGGTAACATCCCCCAATGACTCTTCCATCAGAGCAAACTGCAGCGCCCCTCACTTCCCTGTACTGCAGCAGAGCTCGCTCTCTCTCTCTCACACACACACACACACACACACACACAGTAACCCCCATCTCTCTCTCTATCACACACACACACACACACACACACAAAAGCTCGCTCAATGTTGTCACATCACCCATACCCTTTATCACACACATCTCTCTCTCTCTCTCACTCTCTCTCTCTCACTCTCTCCGTCTCATTAACTCTCCTCAATTCTCTCTCTCACACTGACATATACACATGCTTTCCCTTGATTCCTTTCTAATACTCATTTACTTCCCATGCCTCTCTCTCTCTGTCTCTCTCTCTGTCTCTCTCTCCTCATTTAGGATGCTGCTCACACACTGCTGCATGCAGAAAGCTACGCCCAAACGGGTAGTGGAGGACCATCTTAAATGATAAATATGTAAAATCCTCCTCCCTTTGGGACTGTACTGTTTTAGCTGGTGAAATGAGGCAGCGGGGACAGACGGTGTGCTCACACCAAAACTGGAGAGGGTAGATACCATTTCTAAACAAACTATTCATGCAGACATACTGCAGAATAAAGATTGTTTGAAAGTGTATCAGTTATGAGGTTATGCAGTAATAAATACTCACTGGACACTTTAAAGGGAACAGCTGTACACTTGCTCATTCATGCAGTTATCCAATCAGCATGTGGTAGCATCAAATCATGCAGATAAAGATCAAGAGCTTCAGTTAATGTTCACATCAAACATCAGAAGGTGGAAAAAAAAAAACAACAATGTGATCTCAGGGACGCTGACCGTGACAAGGTTGGTACTGATCTCCTGGGATTTTCACACCCAACAGTTTCAGAGTGGTACAGAATGGTGCGCAAAACAAAAACATCATTTGAGAGACAGTTCTGCAGGTTGTCTTGTTGATGAGAGGGCTCAGAGGGGAATGGCCAGGCGAGCTGACAAGATGCTATGGTGACTCATCTAACCACTCAAATGTGGTGAGCAGAAAAGCATCTCAGAACCCACAGCTCATTGAACCTTGAGGCGGATAGGTTACAACAGCACAAGACCATATCGGGGTCCACTTCCATCAGCCAAGAACATAATGATAATGATCTTGAGTCTTTATTAATCACATACACATTACAGCACAGTGAAATTATTTTCTTCACATACCCCAGCATGTTAGGAAGTTGGGGTCAGAGTGCAGGGTCAGCCATGATGCAGCAACCCTGGAGCAGAGAGGGTTAAGGGCCTTGCTCAAGGGTCCAACATTGGCAGCTTGGAAGTGCTGGGGTTTGAACCATGACCTTCCGATCAGTAACCCAGAGCCTTAACCATCAAGCCACCAATATGAGTCTACAGTGGGAACAAGCTCACCAAACTGGACAGTTGAAGATTGGAAAAAGATTGCCTAGTCTTTTTCCAGTCTTCAACTGTCCAGCTGTGCTCACTGTAGACTCATATTCCTGTTCTTGGCTGACAGGATTGGACGCTAATGTGGTCTTGTCACTGTGAGATCACATTTTTAACTGAAGCACTTGACCATGATTGCCAGACTGGATAACTGTATAAATGTATAGGTTTTCCTATACAATAGAGCGGCCAGTGAGAGTATATATTAATTCTCTAAGAACAGACAGTTGAAAAAAATGACAGATGCTACAGTAAAAACATATACATAGTAACATTCTAGCTACAATTATATATTGTACGTCTGAATGGTTCATTATAAAAGTCATACATTATAAATTTTATAATGTATAAAAGTCATACATTATAAATTTTAACCGTTCTAAGACTACTAAGCCTAAAAATAGAGGGACAAGAGAAAAGTGCTTGTTTTTTTTTTTGTTTTGTTTTTTTAGCTTAGGATGACAAGCATATGTTCCTGCTGAAGTGTTTTTTTTTCCCCTTATGAATCACATTAGAAAGTTTTGGACAGGTGTTGTAAAACTGTCCAGGTGGTGGAGTTTACTTGCATCTTCTTGTCAACTAAATTGGGTTTCAGGCAGGCCCCCAAGCACAAACTAACCGAAAGTGCCTTCTTCGGTTTCCATCTAAAACAGGAGTTACAATCCATCTGCACTGCATATTTTAAAACCCCGCACACCCCCACATTATTAGGAGATGAAACTACACAGCAATCTCAAAGCCCATTTGTCTCCCTGCCACAGTCATTCATGTGAAACAACAAGATTTATGCATGTCTTAAAATCCTAACATTTTAATTAGTTCGGGACAGCCACATTGCAATTTAGGGTTTTTCCGTTCATGTACTACAGAAAATATTCTTAATAGTGACCAAAAGAGTCATTTCAGGATGTGGCGCTGTTAATAATGCAAGAGTACGAGGCAGGCCTGGCAAGACTGGCTTGTCATAACAGTGATAGTGATATGTTATTGATATATCGAAATGAATGCTTTACAAGAAGCCTTAGATTAATGAGGACATTTTACCAGCCCAGACACATTTTATATGATATCTAAGATTTTTGTAGTAAAATGTGTTGGTGATATTGCGATATTTAAAGTTATAAACACAGTAATGTGAGTACTGAGGGTAACAATAAAATATTTGTTCTGTATGTATACTCCTGGACAAAAAAACAATGAGCCAAGCCAAAATGGCAAAATATTAAACGTTTAATGATCTTAACAACAAATCATTGGTCAGAAAATTAGCAAGAATTAAACGAATGCACTCCTGAGAGCTCCTGTGCCAGCATTTACTCATTTACTTTTGTTCTTTGGGAAAAAGCTAGAAACAGGGGGATTCACTTATATAGTCTTCTTGTACGCAAAGGTATAATCATGATAGTGAGTAAAATGTTTGACGTAAAATTCAATCTAACTTGTCTGGGTGTACAAAATAAAAATAAAATAAATAAAAATAAAGTTACTTTATCTTCTTGTTTAATTCTTGCTCATTTCCTGACCAAAGATTTGTGTTTAAGGTCATTAAAAGCTTAATAATTTGCAATTTTGGGCCTTTTTTTCAAGATTTTTCAAGGTTCAAGATCTAAACCCTTAAGTAAACAAATAATTTTTCTGTCATAAGAATGGTGAAAGCGAGTGTTTTGTTTACGCAGACCGCAATGTGTGTGTGATTTAGTGTTGCGGAGAACTTCGGACACAAGACACGGACAAGACAGAGAGAGTGTGATAAAGGGAATCTACATTAATATGCATGAATACAGTCCATGGAACCATCATACAGTAGCTGTAAAGTAAAGTTAATATTTCACTAATTAGATTTGACATTGGCTGTATTCATCAGTGTGGCATACAAGACTTTAAGTCGGTCTTATAAAGCTAACCGGGGTGACGTAACAGCCTTGTCTGTCTAGTGCTGAAGGGATACCTCTCTCTGTGTGTGTGTGTGTGTGTGTGTGTGTGTGTGTGTGTGTGTGTGTGTGTGTGTGTGTGTGTGTGTGTGTGTGTGTGTGTGTGTGTGTGTGTGTGTGTGTGTGTGTCTGAGGGTGAAAAGAGGCAGAGTGCTATGCTGGCACTGTGCCATATGGTGCCAACTCAGCTGGATCACCTTTCACCACATGGAGCCTGCCACTCCCAATTCAATTAGCCAATCTGAATACAAGGCAAACGTAACAAAAGTGGCAATGTTAATCATCAGCTCATGCTCCACACGTATTTCTGTATTGTTTCAGAGAGGTACTGTAACTGTCTTGTGTAATTTACGCTAGACAACCTGCATAACGCAGTGATTTATCAGTGAGTTAAATGTAAACAGTGTTCAGAAAGTCAAGAATAGTGATCAAGTATCATTGTATTGTACTCAATAGGTGACTGGTGATCCTTTCAAGCTCTGAGTCACTACTAAAAGGACGATAATATAACCCACATCCACATTTGCCCTATATAGAGTATAATGCATAAATGTGTGTGCTCTCTTCCACCTAATTAACCCAAAACTCTGTGAAAAGGTCTAATTTTGGAACCGGATTAACGTGAGTAGTCTGGTAGTAAGACATCTTTATGAATAAATAATTGTCAGAAATTATGAAGCATGACCACTTTATCTCTGACTAAAAGATTGATGCATTAATTAACATTGAGTGTACAGACATCTGATGTATTGTTTCATATTTCATTGTTTCTATCTATCGGTCTGTCTGTCTATAGGAAATTGTATTATGATATCTTGCACTATATGTTCAGACATGTTCCCTCCTCATGGTGAGAAGACATTTGACTTTGGGCTGTGAAGCGTTGACACAATCACATTTGCAATCATGAGCAGGCCCAAAGCTCTCAGTGCCGAAACTCCTTCATTGATTGGCATATGATTTATTCCACAGAAAATAGAGGTCCTTCGTTGTTTAGCCAGATGTATGCCTATGCCTGTGTGCCTGTGTGTGTGGGTGTGTGGCAGGCCTGTATGCATATACAGGGTATGTATCAAAAAATAGGTAGTGGTCTAAAAAGCACAGGCCTTACCAAAGTCTTTTGTTTTAGCACAAAAACAGCTATCTAGGAAATAGATTGTTGTCATGCATTATCTATCCCCTGGGCGAGAATATAAATGACCTGTTCCTATAGAAGGAATTGTTGTGGAAGGCAGAGTGAGGCAGCTGGGAAAATATGCCAATCATTCGTTCATCCATCTTCTGTGTAGGCAATTTATCCAGGTCAGAACTGTGGTGGACCCAGAGCCAATCCCAGGACTGTAGGCAGGAAAACACCCTGAATTGGATTCCAGTCTATCGCAGGGCACTAGGGGTGTAACAGTCACACAATTTGGACCAATTCATTGATTTTAAGGCAATGATTGGAATGAATCAAGGCAACAGATTCAATGCCAGAATGCCAAGACATAGATTAGAATTGATAATACTGTAAAGCGATTATTATGCTAAAAAAACAAAACAAGGACAGATAACTTGTGTGGAGAACATAATTAATATTTCCAAATTGATGTGTAAAAAAGCCTAGCAAAGTCATTTGCCTGTAAATTCTTTTAAAATAGTCCTTCTCTACATCATCATTATTCGTAGGCCAACTTCACATTCTGAACAAAGTCAGTCACATATCAATCAGAGGCTATTAAATCAAATCATATTGTTACGTAGCAGATTCAGAGGTATCATCAAATATCGAATCAGTAACTTATCAATCGAAACTTTTTTGTGTGGAAGCCTGAGGTTTGCACCCCTATACAGGGCCCCATGCACTGACATTCGAACACTTACTCACTCACTCATTCCCAGAGGCAATGTAGTATATCCAGTAGAGGTTGACCGATTTTACCGATACTGATAACTAAGTTGGGCGGTACATCCCGAAAACCGATTAATCAACTTAAAATTGATACTGAATAACAACACAACAATCAAAGTAAAATATCGCTGAACTTTATTACAAAAGTATATACAGTACTGACTGTACCATGAAAATGTACCGTACTTTTTTAAATATATAAATATAAGTATTCATGTACATTAACTAATAATAAATATTAAAGTAAATAAAAGATACAAAGCTGAACAAAAAAACCCCACTCCAAATAACAAATAAAAATAGAGACGTGCAAAACGAATCAAAAAACACTTCAAATCACACAAAATTTGTCAGTGATGGTTTTTAATTCACCTCTAGAGATCGCTCTCGTACTGTATAATGACAGCGGACCCTTGTCAGCTGCTTCCCCGATGACACAACCGGGAAAAACTATCGGTGTGAATTTTTGCAGATAGAACCTGGAGGAACCCACAGGAGAACTTCACACCATACAGACAGTAGTATGGTATAACCCAGAAATATATACTCAGCAAAAAGAAAAAGAAAAATCCTCTCACATTCAACTGCTTTTTCTAAGATGTGTAAATATTTGTATTAATATAAAAATATTCAACAACTGAGACATAAACTGAACAAGTTTCACAGACATTTGAGGAACAGAAATGGAATAATAAGTCCCTGAACAAAGGGGGGGTCAATATTAAAAGTAACACTCAGTATCTGGTGGCCTCCAGATGCTTTAAGTACTACAGTGCATCTCATCCTCATGGACTGCACCAGATTTGACAGTTCTTGCTGTGAGATGTTACTCCACTCTTCCACCAAGGTATTTGCAAGTTCTCGATCACGTCACATGGTTACATCTAATTTTCAATACAAGGATGATCAGCTGACCTTCCTTTTCCCTGTAGCACTGTCTTATGTATCTTACATTACAGACATTGCCGTTTATTGCTCTGGACACATCTGCAGTCCTCATGCCTCCCTGCAGCAGGTCTATGGCATGTTCACGCAGGTGAGCAGGAACCCTAGGCATCTTTCTTCTGGTGTTTTTCAGAGTCAGTAGAAAGGTCTTTTTAGTGTCCTAAGTCATTGTAACTGTGACCTTCATTGCCTACCACTTGTAAACTGTTAGTGTCTTAAGGACTGTTCCACAGGTGCATGTGCAATAATTGTTTATGGTTCACTGGAGAAGCATGAAAAACATTGTTTAAACCCTTTCCAATAAAGATCTGTAAAGCTCATTTGGATTTTACAAAATTAACTTTAAAATACAGTCTCCTGAAAAAGGGACATTTCTTTTATTATTTTGCTGAGTATATCCATCCATCCATCCATCCTCAACCGCTTATCTGTTAATCAGGTCGCAGGGGCAGCAGCTCCAGCAGGGGACCCCAAACTTCCCTTTGCTGAGCCACATTAACCAGCTTTGACTGGGGGATCCTGAGGCGTTCCCAGACAAGTGTGGAGATATAATCTCTCCACCTAGTCCTGGGTCTTCCCTGAGGTCTCCTCCCAGCTGGATGTGCCTGGAACACCTCCCTGGGGAGGCGCCCAAGGGGCATCCTTACCAGGTGCCCGAACCACCTCAACTGGCTAGTTTCAATGCAAAAGAGCAGCGGCTCTACTCTGAGTTCCTCTTGGATAGCCGAGCTTCTCACCCTATCTCTAAGGGAGAAGCCAGCCACCCTCCTGAGAAAACCAATTTCGGCCATTTGCACCCGCGATCTAGTTCTTTCGGTCACTACCCAACCTTCATGACCATAGGTGAGGGTAGGAATGAAAATTGCCCAGTAGATCGAGAGCTTTGCCTTCCGGCTCAGCTCTCTTTTCGTCACAACAGTGCGGTAAAGCAATTGCAATACTGCTCCCACTGCTCCGATTCTCCAGCCAATCTCCCACTCCAATGTCCCCTCACTTGTGAAGAAGACCCCGAGGTACTTGAACTCCTTCACTTGAGTTAAGTACTCATTCCCTACCCGGAGTAGGCACTCCATCGGTTTCCTGCTGAGAACCATGGCCTCAGATTTAGAGGTGCTAATCCCCATCCCAGCCGCTTCACACTCAGCTGCGAAGCAATCCAGTGAGTGCTGAAGGTCACGGACCGATGATACCATCAAGACCACATCATCTGCAAAAAGCAGTGATGAGATCATCAGGCCACCAAACCACAACCCCTCCCCACCATGACTACGCCTCGATATCCTGTCCATGAATATCACAAACAGGATTGGTGACAAAGCGCAGCCCTGGCGGAGACTAACCTGGAACAAGTCCGACTTTTTGCAGAGAATCCGGACACAGCTCTCGCTTTGAGCGTACAGCGATTGGATAGCCCTAAGAAGGGAACCCCTCACCCCATACTCCCTCAGCACCTCCCACAGTAAACCCTTGGGGACCCGGTCATACGCCTTCTCCAGATCCACAAAACACATGTAGACCGGTAGGCATACTCCCAGGCCCCCTCCAAGATCCTTGTGAGAGTAAAGAGCTGGTCCGTTGTTCTACGACCAGGACGGAATCCGCATTGCTCTTCTTCAATCTGAGGTTCGACTATTGGCTGAACCCTCCGTTCCAGCACCTTGGAGTAGACTTTACCAGGGAGGCTGAGAAGTGTGATACCCCTATAATTGGCTTGGGCACTGTCCCCGACTTCCACGCAATGTTAAAGAGGCGTGTCATCCAAGACATCCTCTCCACACCCAGAGCTTTCAGCTTTTCTGGACGGATCTCATCAATCCCTGGGTCTTTGCCACAGTGTAGTTGCTTGACCTCCTCAGTGACCTCCACCAGGGAAATTGACGATTATCCCCCATTAGCCTCCACCTCTGCCTCTACCATAGAGGGCGTGTTAGTCGGATTCAGGGGTTCCTCAAAATGTTCCTTCCACCGTGCAATTACTTCCTCAGTTGAGGTCAACAGCGTCCCATCCTTACTGTACAGAGCTTGGATGGTTCCCAGTTTCCCCTTCCTGAGGTGGTGGATGGTTTTCCAGAAACACCTTGGTGCCAACCTAAAGTCCTTCTCCATGTCCTCTCCGAACTTCTCCCACACCCACTGCTTTGCCTCTTTCACGGCAGAGGCTGCAGCCCTTCAAGCCTGTCGGTACCTTGCAACTGCCTCCGGAGTCCTCCGGGATAACACATCCCGGAAGGCCTCCTTCTTCAGTCGGACGGCTTCCCTGACCACCGGTGTCCACCAAGATGTTTAAGGGTTACCGCCCCTTGAGGCACCTAAGACCTTGAGACCACAGCTCTCCACCGCAGCTTCAGCAATGGAAGCTTTGAACATTACCCACTCAGGCTCAATGCCCCCAACCTCCACAGGGGTGCCAGAAAAACTCCGCCGGAGGTGTGAGTTGAAGATCTCACGTGAGATCTGCTGAGTATATTTAGAATTATATATACAATGGCCAAAAAAATTAATTAAAAAAATAATAAAGAAGTGTCTTAAGCTATGCTCCACCACACTCAGAAAGACAATTATATTTCACAAAGTCAGGTTAAGTGATCAAATTGTTCCAAGCAGGAGCCTTTATTTAGATGATAGTAAGACCGGTTTGTTATGGAAGCTGGAACACAGTGAACTTATCCATATTGTATAATACATATCAAATACTGTATCTGTAATATAAATATATGTATTCAATTCGCTTTACCTATTATATGTGTAGTACACTGTGTCACACCTGTTGTAATCTAGTGATTTATTTACTTTTTTTTAAAGCTCTGTTGACATTTTACTTCTAAATGTAAGCCTGTTTTCCTGCCTCTGGCTAATGGCAACACCAATCTGTAACATGATGGAGATGAAATCTAGCATATGTAAGATTTTCTTCCTAGCTATTCTCAACTCACTATAAAATCACATGACAATAATCACATTTTCTGTTCTATAGTGGTAATGAATCAGAGGCACTGATAATGTCTGGGATTTTAGCAGTTTCTCTTTGAGTACATTGTACCCTTTAACTGTTAACTATCATGGTACACTGTGCGTTATCTTGAACATAACGTTTTGATTGTATCATATTGATTGTAAGTGATTGTGTGCCATAACCGTGTGTGGAAAAATTCTTTAAAAGGCTACAGTGTTTCGTCATATGGAAGGGATCTGAATCAGAAAGGTCACTAAATTATTAACAATTCTAAGTCTCTCTCTCTCACACACACACACAGACGCACACACAGGGTCTCAAATTTGTAGGAGCAAATTCCTTGCCATGGCTTTGCTGTTTAATATGAACATGAGGTTGTAAGTCTACAAAATCCTGCTGTTGTTTGACTGAGTGTAAAACAGCCACAGAACAAACATGGAGGTGAAAGGGATCTACTGAAATTTGCCATGGTGAAGGCCATTTGTGTCCTGAGCCTCTCATGGATGTTATTTGCGCCACACTTCATTTTCTCTCCGAGTGTGGGGAGGAGAGATAAAAAGCTGTGCTCTCTCTCTCTCTCTCTCTCTCTCTCTCTCTCTTTCACTCTCCTTCTGCTTCTGCAAGTACTGCTGCAATGCAGGGGTTTAACAAGGAAATGTGAAGCTAGAGGGCGCAGGCAGCACTTTCTCTTTTGTGCTCACTCACAGATGCACAAACAAAGGACATGCACGATGCATTCTTCCTTATAGTACGTGGCGTTTAATGTGATAACGCATAGGTTTAGTGCACCATTTCTGTGAGTGGCATCTTACATTTCAGCAAAAAGGAAAAGCATTGCTAATATAAGCAGTAAACTCCTTCAACCTCCTTTTATCAGTTAAACAGCCGCAGCTCATCGAGCAAGTCATTGGGTGTCTTATATTTGATTCTTTGGTTTCAAATGTAGCTAACAATTTAGGAAAGCTCATGACCAGTTTAGCATTGTGCTTTCATGGTAGTTGCGATTTGCCTCACAGGCAGTAGAAGACTCAAAAATGACAAACTACTTCACTCGTTTCCATTAACTGTTTTATCCTTGTCAGGGTCACGATGAATCCACTGCCTATCCTAGGAACACTGCAGAGCAGGGACGCATCCTGGATGGAATGCCAGTCTATTACAGGGCACCATACACACACACACACACACAAACACACACACACACAATTATTCTCACCAGTTTAGAGTTGTCAATCCACCTACAGCACAGAAAGTGACCACAGCACCTCAGCACCAAATCAAGGATGCTGGAGCTCTGAGGCAACAACATTACCCGCTGCACCAAAGGCACCACACCCAAAAAGAATTCAGTTCTAATAGTATAGTATAGTTCTAATTTTTGAGTCAGCACCAGCACTGATGGATTTACAGAGTAAAACAAAAAAGTAATTGAATTCAGATAAAAACGGAAACAGAAAGCAGCCTTTTATTGCAGAAATGCATTATTTATCCTGAGAGACTGTGAGCTGCAAATGGATTAGCCTTTAGCATAGTGCTTCCTTTTAGCCTCTTACTCAGAAAATCAAAGTTGAAAAGTACTGACACCAATTTTACTGAGAAGTACAGCAAATTTCTCCGTTAATCACCTTACATCACTAGCTATCTTTTTGACTGTAATTAGTAACTATTTGAGGCTTAATTGTTTTTTAATGCTGAAATTTTTCTTGCACTGCCATTATAGAAATGGCATGGAGCACACTTCTGGATCTATATATTATAATTATATATATATATATATATATATATATATATATATATATATATATATATATATATATATATTTATATATATATATATATATAATGCCACAAATTCATTGTCAATTCCTTGTTTTTTGTGTTACGTTTTGAAGAAGGGACCACTCTGTTTCACTTCAACTCTGGTTTGGGTTGAATATTGTTTGGATCTTGACATAAACCTAGCACTACGCAAACCTCTTCTCTGTTCAACTAATCAGTGCTTATTCTGACACAGCAATGCAGATTCACATGGTGTGTAGATTTTGGAGGTGTACACATTGACTCATCTGTGACTATGCTTACATATAAACCCTCTACTGTGTAATAAATTTATGAATAAATAAAATAATTAATGTATGTACATCTCCTCCAAAAGCATTAAGCAGCCCGATGATGGATGGGAATCAAAGTGAATTATAGAAAAGAAAAAAATGATATGTTTGATATGGCTAGCATCCTAAAATTTGAATGGTTTATAAGTCCTCACGTCATCAATAAGCAATGGGCTAGATAGATAATCATGGAGATTTTTTAAGTTAGCAAGACATTGTACACCGATCAGCCATAACATTGAAACCACCTGTCTAATATTGTGTAGGTCCCCCTTGTGCCACCAAAACAGATTTGACCTGTCGAGGCATGGACTCCACTGGACCTCTGAAGGTGTGCTGTGGTATCTGGCACCAAGACATTAACAGCAGATCCTTTAAGTCCTGTAAGTTGCGATGTGGGGCCTCCATGGATCAGACTCGTTTGTCCAGCACGTCCCCCAGATACTCGATCGGAGTGAGATCTGGGGAATTTGGAGGCCAAGTCAACACCTTGAAGTCTTCGTCATGTTCCTCAAACCATTCCTGAACAATGTTTGCAGTGTGGCAGGGTGGATCATCCTGCTCAAATGGCCATCCACTATCATTAGGGAATTCCGTTGGCATGAAGTGTACTTGGTTTGCAACAATGTTTAGGTCGGTGGTACGTGTCAAAATAACATCCACATGAATGCCAGGACCCAAGGTTTCCCAGCAGAGCATTACACTACCTCCCCAGGCTTGCCTTCTTCCCATTGTGCATCCTGGTGCCATCTCTTCCCCAGGTAAGTGGTGCGCATGCACCCAACCATCCACATGATGTAAAAGAAAACGATTCAGCAGACCAGGCCACCTTCTTCCATAGTCCAGTTCTGATGCTCACATGCTCATTGTAGGTGCTTTTGGTGGTGGACAGGGGTGAGACACCTTTCTATCATAACCAGCATTAACTTGTTCAGCAATTTATACTACAGTAGCTCTTCTGTGGGATCGGACCAGACGGGCTAGCCTTTGCTCACCACACACTTCACCAGTTGTCCTTTCTTGAACCATTTTTGGTAGGTACTTATACCTGCTGTTTTGGAGATGCTCTGACCCAGTCGTCTAGCCATCACAATTTGGCCATTGTCAAAGTCGCTCAAACCCTTACTCTTGCCCATTTTTCCTGCTTCCAACACATCATCTTTGAGAACTGACTGTTCACTTGCTGCCTAATATATATCCCACCCCTTGACAGGTGCCACTGTAACAGGATAAAGTTATTCACGTCACCTGTCAGTAGTTTAGATGTTATGGCTGATCAGTGTAGAACTCTAGGAATAAGGGATCTGAAGGGATGGTTGCCATGGCTCAAGAGTTTTAGCATGGATTGAGAGAGTATATGAAAGCTCAGCTGTTAGCTTTGCTGGACTGATAGTGAGGGTTATCGTGGAATAAGCAGCGACTGCAGCAGTGGTTGCAAAATGTAAAAGATGAAATGTTCTGAGCATCCGATAAGGATAAGATCAGAAGGATCAGATAAAATATATTGTAGCATAGATGAGATAGTGGTTAGGAGGTAACCCAGTATAGAGTTTGGCAAAAGGGGAACAATATGTCCTAGGTAATGTAGAGATAATGAGGAAGTGGTCAGAGTCCCCTGTAGAGAAAAAGATCCTTTTTAGAAAAACAATTGTGAGGCTATTTAAAGAAACATTATGTAGAAGCAGTTGTCTGGAGGATGTTAGTGAGACACAAGCACCTGCTTTGTCACAGTTTAATGTCATATTTCAAAAACTGCCACACAAACATCTAAAAAGGCTTTTCATTTGCATCTTCACTAAAAAGACCTGACTTCTCAGATTTCCTGACCTGATTCTCTTTAGTATAAACCATCTAAAAGCCCAGTAATGGAGTAAACACAAATGTGTTCATACTTTTCAGATGGTTTTCACTATGACCTTTCGTCCAAAACCACCGACATTTATCTGCTGAAAAAATATAGGCTTGCTTTCCGTGCTGAGGTGAGCAAAACACTTCAACACATGGTCCAAATAAACATATCATATTCGATCACTATAGCTCAGAGGATACGACCTACAGGTTTAACTCTAAGCAATAAAGCTGGCTTTTATTAATTTGCTTTGAAACATTTTTTATACCCTGAGGAATGTAGACCAAACCAGATTCATTGTCCCTCCTGTGACTATACACTTTAATTAAAGTCATATTAAAATATGATATGCCATAAGACATTTATTATACTTTAAAAACCAACACTGGTTAATGTGCTAACATCACACAACACTCATCACACATTGGTTAATTATGGCAAAGGTCTAAATCACCATAATAAAGGCACTTTATTTTGATTTAGTTTATGGAAGGAGTTTATTATCATAATCTATTTCTTAAAGAAACAATAACTTGTCTTTTTGGATTTCTTTTACTTCTATAGTGCATAATATTGTAATAATGCAATGCAATGTAATAAGAAAACATTCTTTTTTCACATGAAAACTGGTTTATTTCTAGTATACACATAGATACACATTGCTTATGTATGATGTATTGCGTTTGAAGGAAACAAATGGTTTGTTTTGCATATTCAATCCATAGACAAATTCTTATGATTTACAACACAAGACCATTGGATTTCCAGCTGTAATTTGGTATAATGACTAGTCACAAACTTTTAGTTTATAATTAGTTGTCAAACAAATAAAAGCAACAAAGAAAATGTTTTGTCTTGTTATGATTTTATGACTCATAATAATGGTCTAATGTATGGCAAATAATCTGGCAAACCAAAGGTTGAAACACTGCATCAAATTGGTCTGCATGGCTGTCGTCCCAGAAGGAAGCCTCTTCTAAAGATGATGCACAAGAAAGCCCGCAAACAGTTCGCTGAAGACAAGCAGACTAAGGACATGGATTACTGGAACCATGTCCTGTGGTCTGATGAGACCAAGATAAACTTATTTGGTTCAGATGATGTCAAGCGTGTGTGGTGGCAATCAGGTGAGGAGTACAAAGACAAGTGTGTCTTGCCTACAGTCAAGCATGGTGGTGGGAGTGTCATGCTCTGGGGCTGCATGAGTGCTGCCGGCACTGGGGAGCTACAGTTCATTGAGGGAACCATGAATGCCAACATGTACTGTGACATACTGAAGCAGAGCATGATCCCCTCCCTTCGGAGACTGGGCCGCAGGGCAGTATTCCAGCATGATAACGACCCCAAACACACCTCCAAGACGACCAATGCCTTGCTAAAGAAGCTGAGGGTGAATGTGATGGACTGTCCAAGCATGTCTCCAGACCTAAACCCTATTGAGCATCTGTGGGGCATCCTCAAACGGAAGGTGGAGGAGCACAAGGTCTCTAACATCCACCAGCTCCGTGATGTCGTCATGGAGGAGTGGAAGAGGACTCCAGTGGCAACCTGTGAAGCTCTGGTGAACTCCATGCCCAAGAGGGTTAAGGCAGTGCTGGAAAATAATGGTGGCCACACAAAATATTGACACTTTGGGCCCAATTTGGACATTTTCACTTAGGGGTGTACTCACTTTTGTTGCCAGCGGTTTAGACATTAATGTCTGTGTGTTGAGTTATTTTGAGGGGACAGCTAATTTACACTGTTACACAAGCTGTACACTCACTACTTTACATTGTAGCAAAGTGTCATTTCTTCAGTGTTGTCACATGAAAAGATATAATCAAATATTTACAAAAATGTGAGGGGTGTACTCACTTTTGTGACATACTGTATATATATATATATATATATATATATATATATATATATATATATATATATATATATATATAGGACTTATATTTTAAAATAAATGCTTTGGCATACTTTCTGTTCATTCTCTTGACTTCTGTTCAGTCACCGAATAACTTGCAGAGATAGATGGACAGAGAAATGTTTCCATTTTTATCGCCAAATTCCCCCAGTAATACGGCATGTCAGCATAGCAAAAGAGTAAAATAACATGTACACTCTTCACTTAAATGTGGTTTGTTTGAATGTGAATCAAACTTCAAAACAGTAACATTTCATCATTAGAGCCATAGTCAATTAATTTGTCAAACAGATTGCACATTTCTCTCTAGTTTGGGAACCAGTGGGACAAGTAGTACGGTTTTAAGCCTTGCAGGTAGTGAGGTTGATAGCAGTGATAGGAAAGCCACTGAAGTTGCCTGATCTATTTTCATTTAATTGGGTTTCTGTTCAACCAAAGGACGGAAATGTGAAGGATCCCCAGCATAGCTTTCCCCAGAGTTGATAAATACACTACTGCTTCTGTAAAGGACACTTTCCACTAGTTATTAAGGTATTACAGTGGCCTGATGGCCTCAACGCCATCACCAAGAAATACATATATAAACATTAGGACATTTATTACAATTATATTAGTCAGTCATCTGACTTAAACCCAATTCAGCATGCATTTCATCTGCTGAAGGCTAAATGCCCCGAGAACAAGCATGAAATGAAGACAGTTGCAGAAAAGGCCAGGCATCACCAAAGCATCACCAGAGAAGAATCCCAGCAACTGGTGATGTCTGTGGATTCAAGATTTCAGGCAGTCATTGACTGCAAAGGATCTCATATGCATTGCTTTCATTAACTTCAACTCCAATATACTATGGTAGGCATCTAAAATAACAATAACTTTGTCAGTCTCCAAATATCTTTCGACCTGTCTGGACATTACTGTATGAGCTGAGATGGGCAGCACTAGGGTTCAGTCAGTATTGTTGCTGCTTCACAGCTCCAGTGTCCTTGCTAAGATCCTAAGCTCAGGTCATTGTTTTCCCTGTGTCTGCATGGGTTTCCAGGTTCTCTCCCAAAATCATGGGTAGGTGGATTGACTATGATAAACTGCCCCTAGGTGTGAATGTGTGTGTGCAGGATAGGATACGCGTCGACCCTGACCAGGATAAAGCAGTTACTAAAGATGAATGAATAAATGAAAAAAATTCTCTGACACAAAAGAACGTACCCAAAAGCAGTAAGGCCTAGACAGCAAGCTTGTGTGAGGAAGACAGCTAATACGCTTACGCTTTACTGATGGAAATGCTCACAATTAACATTATATTTGTTGCAACAGAAAGCATGCAATTAATGTGCAAAATGCAGTCAGATTGTCATGTGATCTGAAAAGATGAAATAACAATAACAGGCCTAGTCGTGTCAGGAAAAACAGAAATGACTAAGCCTGAGACATCACTAGTCCTTCAAATCATCAGCCCCTGCCAGGAAAATTGTCTCAACCTCTCCTAAGGTTAAAAGAAACACCAATCAATACCAGCACTGCAGTTAAGGCATGATGGAGTTGTGTTATTTCACGAGTAGCTGAGCAGATCACCTCAGCTGGAGCTGATTGGAAAGGCCAGGGAGTTGTTAGGATTGTTCTGGAAGAGTCGTGGCCTCTTAGTGGCAGAAGGGTGTATCACAAATTAGGCTGCACTCTCCTCTGCAGTGCGCTTTTTTTTTTTTTCTTTCGCACGAAGGTCGAACAAATTAGGCCAGTCAGGCACCCTGGCCCACATGTATTCTTTCTAACACTCTACATGGTTCTCTGACACACACTCACATGCACCGTCACACACACTTACCCTTTCAGGCACCCAAAATAGTATACGCAGGTGGTCTGGGGACACTGCAGGTAGGAAGGTAGGAAACACTTTATCAACCCCAGAGTCAGACCGTCTACTGTAGAGTATCTAGATCTGGGTCAGTTTGACTGAACACCCTGCAAAAAGCTTAGCCCGTAGACAGACTAGTTCACACCTGTTATAACTGGCACTTAACTATATGTTAAAACAGACAAAAATTAACATGTTTTTAATATGCAGAGGACTGCAACCTATAATCATTTGCAAGACCATCAACTGCACACTCAGAGCATTATCTGTGAATAATAACTATATGGTAGCTATATGGTTATAATATCCTTGGTTGTGTACTTCACATGTCCTGTGATCAGCTTTTAAGGTGGAAAAAAAAAAAAGGAAAATATTTCAGAATCAGCAGATTGAGACAGGATGCTGGAGGCGTTTCTCAACATTCGCTTCTCTTTTAATAGCGGAATACCAGAAGAGGGCAGCAGGATTGTACAACTGACCATGCAGCAACTTATAGACTCCTGCAGATGGTGTCCTGACCTGATTGGCTCATGGTTTGAGCTGGTAATTCGATCGTGGTGTTTGCACACATCATCAATCACGCATTAATGAGTTTACAACAGAAGCAAACGCCATACGGCTGAATCAAAATGCAGAGCAGTGTTTCTATGCAGAGGCACAGAGATTGGCATACACACTGATGGGAAGCTTATAGAGGAAGTTATACATTATTTAGGAGAGTCCTGTAGATTTATTTTGGAATTTACTGTAGGCATATTGAGCCCATCTTGTGTTTAGTGCTCTGGAGATGAATAAATGAATTATTTAATATGAAAGACAATTGTGTGGTAAAACCTACACTGCTTTTTCATACCTCAGAGTTATAAATAAGGACAAATATGCAAATGATCTGCATAAACAGTAACACAAATTGTAGTGGTGTATTTATGGATATGGCTTCCAGGCTGCCATTCAAGGCAAAACAACATAATCCTAAAATTATTAATGCTGAATAATACATAACGTCTTGGCAAGAAACTAGAAAAAGAGAACATATAGAGTTATGGGTGACATTTGTCCTTTGTTCTAAATCACCAAACCTATTTAAACTAGCTTTTTGTGTTAAGTACTTTATTCAGCTTTCTTACTGTGTTTATGTTGCTTGTTTGTGGCAGGAGAAAATACATCTAAAACTGGCAGAGAAAACACCTACGTAATTCTGCTACACTGATATTCATTCATTTCTTAAATTAGACTCATTTAGAAAATTGCTAACTACTTGGCCATTTTGGTTCTTTTTTTAATCATGATAACAAATTTTGGCTTCCTCGATTAATTAAACATAGGCTGCGTAGGAATATCCCCACTACCCTATTATACAGTAGGCGAAAAAGCAGTACGCCAAAGGAGCAGAATGTCTGAAATCTCAGTATTCATAAATCAGTAGGCGAGAAATACCCAGATGACATACTGCTTCCACCGAGATTCTGCAATATGGAAGCAATGGACACTGCGCTATCCCATGAGGCAACGAGACTGGTGCTGTCAGAATCAAAAATGGTGGAAGGCAACACATCCGCTCTTTTTAAGTTGCAGGTGACACGACAGTGCCGACATGATGGATGTAGTATGCCCGGATTGTATTCTTACTACACACACATACTGATCAGTAATGTTTCAACGGCCAAGCAGTAAGCACTGAATCGAATGCAGTAGGTACTGTCACAGTACGTGATTTCGCCATAATCGACTGAGATGTTGGTGAACTTAATTGTCTGACATGGCTTATTGATCATTATCGATTCAGTTTGGATGGATGCATACTGTTATGGCATCTATCCATCAATCCATCTATCCATCCATCTTTCGTTGGTTTAAGACACACTGATTTAATGTGAACAGTCTACCTTTGATTTACAAATCCGATAGAATAAATCCTTATAATGTACAATAAGGAAGAAGGCTGACGTTGCTTTATAATGTAAATGATAAAACTATTACTGTAACTGGGCAACACTGTGGTGCAGCCACTCCACAGCTCGACGGTTTCAAATTCAATCCTGAGCTCGGGTTACTGTCTGTGTGAAGTTTTGCGTGTTCTCTTCGTGACCGAGTGGGTTGTCTGGTTTCCTCCCACTTCCCAAAAGCATGCAGACAGTTGTGCTGCATTAGACTTACCTCGGACACAGGAAGTCGGAGCTCAGAATTATTTCATTAATGACCTCTGTGTGTTTGAGGAACAACATGGGATAAAAAACCTTGGATGCCTCCATGTTCAACTGTATAGCCAATGTTTTAGATTTAACACGCTGATATGTCTGTATGTTGATTGAGCTAAAGCAAATACTTGTATATACAGCATAACTCATTTAAATGTAAGAGGTGCTAGTTTGTTTACTGCTGATGTTGAGTTGACATCATTTGCTGAACTTGGACTCGAAGAGACCATCCCTAGTTAGAATTCTGTAGGAATTCTCAATTGAGGGTCTTTTCTTTATTGAGTTACAACCTTTAGCTGAATACAGCATTGGAATGATGACTCTAAATTGCTCCTAGGGGTAAATGAGTGTGAATGTGTGTGCACGGTGCCCTGCGATGATCGGCATTACGTCCAGGATTAGGCTTTGGAGCCACCATGACCCTGACCAGGATAAAGTAGTTACCGAACATGAAGGAATAAATTACTGTAACTATTTTTCAAAAGTGTATTTGAAAGATGTCCCCTCTGAAAGTATTGGAACAGCAAGGCCAATTCTGTTTTTTTTTCCGTTATACTGTACATTGAAGACATTTGGGTTTGAGATCAAAAGATGAATATGAGAATATGAGAATTTCAGCTTTCATTTCCTGATATTTACATCTAGATGTGTTAAACAACTTAGAACATGGCACCTTTGGAGCACACCACCCAATTTTTAGGTGAGCAAAAGTATACGAACAGATAGTCTTAAAGTAAATTAAAGTAAATAACACAATATTTGCATGTCCCTTGCTTGCAATAACTGTATAAAGCTGGTGACCCACTGACATCACCAAACTGTTGCAATCTTCTATTGTGATGCTTTTCCAGGTTTGTACTGCAGCTTCTTTCAGTTGTTACTTTTGGGAGGGTTTTTTCCCTTCAGTCGCCTCTTCAGGAGATGAAATGCTCCTCAATTGGATTAAGGTCTGGTGATTGACTTGGCAAGTCTAACACCTTCCACTTTTTCCCCTTGATGAAGTCCTTTGTTGTGTTGGCAGTGTGTTTTGTGCCATTGTCTTGCTGCATGATGAAGTTCCTCCCACTTAGATTGGATGCATTTCTCTGTAAATTGTAAGGCAGATTGTTTGTAGACTTCGGAGGCAGATGTGGATTTAATTCTGCTGCTACAATTATGAGTTACATCATCAATAAAGGTCATGAGCCCATTGAAGAAGCAGCCATGCAAGCCCAACCCATGACAATACCTCCACCATGCTTGATGAGATCATATGTTTTGGATCATGAGCAGATCTTTTCATTCTCCACACACTTTGGCCTTTCTATCACTTTGGTAGCTGTTAATCTTGGTTCCAGAACTTTTATGGCACATTTCTGTATTTCACCTCTGCAAATTCAAATCTGGCTTTCTGGTTTTTACTGCTCATGAGTGGTTTGCATCTTGTGGTATGGTCTCCATATTTCTGCACTTGAAATCTTCTTTGAATAGAGGATTGTGATATCTTCACCCCTGCCCTGTGAAGGTTGTTGGTGATGTCACTAACTGTTGTTTTGTGGGGTTTTCTTCACAGCTCTCACAATATCTCCATCATCAGCGGTTGTTGTTTTCCTTGGCCAACCTGTTCCATGTCTGTTTGTTAGTACACCGGTGGTTTCGTTCTTTTCAGGACATTCCAAATTGTTGTACTGGCTGTGCCCAATACTCGTGCAATGGCTCTGATAGATTTTCCATCTTTTCTCAGCTTCAAAAGGGCTTTTGTTTATGTTTATGTTTAAAATGTATTTGAATAAAAGTATTGCTTATTTTAACAGCATGGACTGACACATTATTTAATTTTGCCCTTAATGAAACTGCATTTCCATATTTTGATCCAGCCTAAACATTTCCCAGATGTTGACAGCAAATCAAATTGGTTTAAAAATGTGGTAAAAGTTCTCATAGCAGAAAAGACCAAATTACACATGGAAAGATTTCATGAACAACACATCGGGGGGGCATACCTAAAGAATAAGTCTGATATCCTTGTTTTAAAAAAGTAGCTGTAGTATGTCAGTGAATTGCGACACATTCAGAAACAAAAGTTAGTTAGAACGTGAATAAGCTGGAGCTCCATTTGCACCATGTTCCCTCCTAAGTTAGAGTTCTCGTGCACGATTTCACATGACAAAACGGTAGCAGTGATGTTTCCTTCCTTCCTATGTTTTTTGTTTAAAAATGATTACTCTGTGTTAATACTGTTAAAAGGTTACAACATTTTGCATGCTCATTAATCTGTAGCTAAAGAAAATGTAAACAAACCCAATTGTGGCAAATCTTCCCTTAATATTTGTCCTTTTTATCCATGTCACCAGTGGGGGTTATTGTTATCTCTTGTTGGCTTAACAACTCCTTCAGCAGCTTTTTGCCATCCATTCAGGCTTTTTCATTGATTCACTGATTACTCATGATCTCTGCAGTTTATTACCATATGGTCACCTCCTTCGACGCCTCTTAATTCTACCACCCAAACATTACATCATTTTCTTAATTGGATCTAATGTTCATGTCTCTGGTTACATCAATATATCCGAATATCAGAAGGATATGGGATGTAGCGTTCAAATGTTTTGCACAAAACAAGGCTAGGTTATGATAGTAGTTTTGAGCATGAAAAGCACATTTACTAGTTTCCTCCTGTCAAAGGGGAGCAGAATGAAATGGGACCGCGGAAAAAAAAATGTCTTCAAGCTACAACTGGACCCGTCTCATTGAGTCTGGTTTAGCTGATTCTCTTCAGCATTGATTAATTTCTCCTTCCATCCTCATTTATAATCACCACACTGCAGCATTAGTGTTTTTCATTCCTCCATGCCTCTATCACTCACACACACAGTAATGTGGTATAATTTAAAACCAGTCATTTAAATGTATGATTCCACTGAGGCATCTGGCAGCAGTGCACTGAGGTTCTGCCAGTGCAGTGTGTATGTGTGTGTGTTACTCAGTGGGTACACACTGCACCAGCAGCCATGTGTAACAGCGTGCCTGTGCCAGGCTGCGCTGCTGTAGGCCACAGTCATCAATGGATTCAGGAGCACACATACGCTGACTTACACTGACACACACACACATCAATTTTCTGTTGGTCAGCAGAAAATTCCTCCAGCCCTGAGGCACTGAACCATTAGAACATCATGTGCCACAGCTCCGCCTTCTTTACAGCGTTCACGTCAACAACATTTACAAATAAGGCACCATTAAGATGATCATGAGTGAATGTGTGCAAGCAGTGAATATCATAAAAACCTTCAGGATTTAAAGCCAGTGCTGCTTTAGTGCAGTTATGATAGATATGGAAATTCTGGCATGGTGCTTGAGACTTGATATGCTCCAAACATTATCCTCATTGAGCTACTGAGTTTAGGATGCTGTGACACGAGGAGCTGATTGACAAGACAGAAGACATAGAAACGTGAAAGCATTGTCATCGGGAGAAAGTACATGAATTAAACATCCTATGCAGTGGACAGCATCAGCATGCAGAGTGAAACACAGCTGGATAAAGGGCACAAATCAGTGGCGGGAAAAATGGGGGGGGGGGGGGGGGGCGTGGGGGGTTGAGGGCATGGGTAGTGATACTAATAACTGGTTTCCATAAATATAACACTTCATGGAACTGTCACACATAGATCATCAGAATTTGTCACTGATCATCAGAAGTCATGGCACTCTTGGTAAATATGAGCAATTAAGGCAGTGAAAAGTTGTCGTTATTGTTTAAACTTTTGACCTTTTATTAAACAAATTCACAAAAATACTCTGTTCTCATGGATAACAAATAACTGCGAACACAACACAGGTTTATCCAAAAAATATCTTTGTTAAATATAGGTGAGCAACATTATTGGCACCCCTATGAATCCATTTGAGAAAAATCTATTTGAAGTATATTCACATTTATATTTTGCATTTTTTTAGTACACCTGGCGGACTAGGAACAGGAAATTGTTCAACCATGAATTCCCTTAGTCATTCATAACAATGGGTAAGACCAAGGAATATAGCTGTGACGTGCGGCAAAAGGTTGTTGAGCTTCACAAAATGGGAAGTGTCTATAAGAAAATAGCAGAAGCATTGACAATGCCCATTTCCACCATCAGGGCAATAATTAAGACGTTCCAGTCAACTGGAAATGATAGGAATCAACCTAGAAGAGGATGTGTGTCTATATCGTCTCAACGCACTGTGAACAGGATGGTTTGAGTGGCCAAAAATCCTCTAAGGATCACAGCTGGAGAATTGCAGACGTTATACAATTGCAGACGTTGTGTCTTGGGGTCAGAAAGTCTCCAAAACTACAATCTGAAGTCACCTACATCACCACAAGTACTTTGGAAGGGTTTCAAGAAAAAAACATCTACTGTCATCCGAAAACTCTCACTCTCAAGCATCTTCAGTTTGCCAGACACTACTGGAACTTCAAATGGGATCGGGTTCTATGGTCATGATGGTGGATCTTTAATGTTTTGGGGCTGTTTATCTGCCAGAGGACCTGGACATTTTGTTAAGATACATGACATCATGGACTCTATCAAATATCAACAGATATTAAATGAAAACCTGACCGTTTCTGCCAGAAAGATTGAAATGGGTCGTGGTTGGATCTTCCAGCAGGACAATGATCCAAAACAAATCAACACAAAAGTGGTTTACTGACCACAAAATCAAGCTCCTGCCATGACCATCCCAGTCCCCTGACTTAAACCCATCGAAAACCTGTGGGGTGAACTGAAGAGGAGAGTCCACCAGTGTGAACCTCAAAATGTGAAGGATCTGGAGAGATTCTGTATGGAGGAACGGTCTCTGATCCCTTGCCGTGTATTCTCCAACCTCATCAGGTATTATAGGAGAAGACTCAGAGCTGTTATGTTGGCAAAGGGAGGTAGCACAACGTATTGACTAAAAGGGTGCCAATAATTGTTGCACACCTATATTTAACTTTTTTTTTTTTTTGATAAACCTGTTTTGTTTGCAATTGTTTGATATCCATGAGAGCAGAGTATCTCTTTGATTATTTTTTTTAAAACAAAAGAGCAAAAGCTTAATCAACAAAGACAATTTTTCACAGTCTTCTTTGCTCATATTTACCAAGGATGCCAATATTAGTGGAGGGCGCTGTATGCCAATCATGACACTGGCATTGTTTATCCAAACTACAACAAATGTCTATCTAATTCAAAACTTTATTATTTATTCTACTGCATTTTACTGACTACTGGGTACAAATAACAATCGCTTAATACCAACTTGTATTTTATTGTCTGTGATGCTGAGCTGATAAGCACATACGGACAAAATATACCTGCTTCTCTCTAGATTTCTTCTACATTCAGAATAATGCTAGCTAATCAAGTTGATATGTCAGGTAAAGTATGAAGCAGCTAGTCCACCTACAACCATGACGTCTACACAAACAAACATCTTCGACATTCAATTCATATAATAATTAAAATGTTACCTGCTTACATCAGAGATTTGTTTTTTATTTCTATTTTTAGAGATTCAGCAGAGTCATTACGGATCTTATTAACAACAAAAAAGGCAATTAAGGTAAAGCTCCAAATGTGTTTAAACAAACAAACAAGATTGTAGAACGGCATGGCTCGGAGAGTAGTGCCGGCTACAAGGTTTATATTAACTCTCTCGTTCTAATACAGTACCTATCATAACAACTTATACATGAACCTCTATGGTGGACGCTCCACATAAACAGATCAAATAAAACTGTGTATAATAGTTGATACGGTAGCTTTCTGTAAGGAGATATTTCTTTAGCATTTATTGAAGGAGACCACAGTATGAGCTTTGTAACAGTCAGAGATAAAGCTGTAACTTGAAGTATTCCTGGTATCTTAGGCTACGTCCATATTAATCCGGATAAATTTGAAAATGCCTCTTTTTCTCTACGATTTGTTAGAGAAAAGATGCAGGCCAACGTTTTTACCCATGCGCGGTATAGGGATGTTTTTGGAAAGCATTTGAAAACGGCAGTTTAAAATGAAAATACTGTTTTCACATCTATCCGGATTAACGTGGACATAGCCTTTGGTAAAATGGCAAGCTTATTCATTTAATTGTTTATCGCTGCTATAATATAAGTTGTTTCCACGACATTAAACATAGGTCAGGACGTGCTGTTAAAGGAAAATAATCAACGACAGGACGGTGTGATGCAGCGGAGTTACTATATACAATATGTCCAAATATACCTAACAAGATATGTTTATCATTTGCATTAGATGAATTAGATAGCTAACTAACCAATAGGATCAGCTTGCCGTAACGATGTCGTTATGCTCTAATACTTGGACCGTGGTGGATTCAGACCTTTAAGCAAATCATTTTTATATGAAAACACTGAGAAAATCTGTGTTTTCAATGAAAAAAGTGTGAGCTTCCATGATTACATTTACTTTTTCCTTGATCATTCTTACTTTATCCTGTTCAGGGTCATGGTGGGTCCAGATCCTGGGAACACTAGCCATGTGAGGTGGGAGGAAACTGGAGAACCCAGAGGAAACCCACGCAGTCACAAGAGAGCTTCTGCAATGCCGCACAGACAGTAACCTGAGCTCAGGATTGATCCGGGAAACCTGGAGTTGTGAGGCGACAATGCTACCCACTGCACCAACATACAATGCTTACGTTACCTTTCCATTCCTCTTATTATTATTATTAATTAATATTATTATTCATTATTATCATAGCATTTATTCCATCTGTGGTAAGTGTGAATGACACATATGAATGACCCTGATACACAGTGTGAAACTGCAGCATTATTGCTACAGGGAAACCCGATTCAATTTCATGAGCCATCAACTAGATATTCATTTTAAACTCATACTGTGGATGAGTTGTTTCCCCTCAGTGTCCTGCACATGCACACACACACACACACACACACACACACACACACAATACCAACCAGCCAGTGCTATTCAGTATCCAGTAGGTAGTGTGTGTGTGTGTGTGTGTGTGTGTGTGTGTGTGTGCGCGCATGTGAGTGATGCCTCTGTCAAGGGGCTCTGCTTTATATCTCAGTGGGTACCTTCATTACGCCTGGCCCGCAATAAGGACAGAACTGAAACGAACATACGCGTACCTCGCACCCCTCCAACCCTCAGTCTGATACCTCGCCAGCTGTTCTCCCTGATCCTCTGCAATCGATGAGATTGCCTTCTGAATTGCTTTCCTTTTTCATCACACCAGTGCAGGTCCCATTGTGCTGGGAAGGAATTTCTACATGTGGTAGCAGCAAGAGATTTACTGAGTCGAATACACAATGCTAGCGATCGCTTATCGTTCACCTCAGACCGGTCTGCTTTAACCAGCCTTCAATAAGAACTGAATGAACAACTCCCACTATACACACACCTACACACACACACGCAATCAAATTTATATATATATATATATATATATATATATATATATATATATATATATATATATATATAGAGAGAGAGAGAGAGAGAGAGAGAGAGAGAGAGAGAGAGAGAGAGAGTATACTACTGTATATTCAAAATTATAAGATTTTAGTAAATATTCAATTCTTCCATGTCACATTTTCTCAATGGGAAGTATATTTCAGTGAACAAGATTTATGGGAGTGAAGCTCATCTATGTGAGTGCTGATAGGAAGAGCTGTCTCAGCAAAAAGCGGCTGACCTAGCTTTATTGGCTGATCAATAGATAGATAGATAGATAGATAGATAGATAGACAGTTTGATAGATGGATAGATAGACAGACAGTTTGATAGATGGATAGATAGACAGACAGTTTGGTAGATAGACAGTCTGATAGATAGATAGATAGATAGATAGATAGATAGATAGATAGATAGAGAGATAGACAGATAGATAAATAAATTGATGGATGGATAGATAGATAGACAGTTAGATAGATAGATAGATAGACAGACAGACTGATAGATAGACAGGTAGATAAATAAATCGATGGATGGATGGATAGATTTCACTGATCAGTTGTTTGATGTATGGCCTACACTTTTATTGTTATCCCTTTTAGAGACTACATCTTGTACATAATCAACTCTAGTCAGTATATTTAAGGAGGCAACTTTACTTTTTTTTCTTTTCTTCTTCTTTTTTTTTTTAGGCTCATAGTCTCAGTGGCGTTATGCCTAAGGCAAACAATAAACCTGAATACACTATCCAGTGCTGCCACAGTGCATCCTGCCATGTGTGCCTCTTATCATACGTAACTCTTGGCTTGGTTCAGAAGGTACTGAGCAGTTCCACCCTGTCCGACCCTTATTCTGCATTCTCCACACATCGGCCGCTCTTATGTAACCAGACACTGCAGAGCGCAGACTTTGCCTGGGCGGGGACATAAAGTTGGACTGGAGAGAAGCCTCTACCCCCCCTCCTCCTCCTCCTCCTCCATCTCCTCCATCACCCTCCACCCCCATCCATGCACCACTTCAGTCCTCTACAGAGCATTTTCACTGTTACCAACTTCAAAAGAAAGAACAAATAAATAAACACATGGCTGCGGGTACGGATTTCCATTATAACCTGCAGGACAAGCTGAACAGCATCACCTGAAAGAAAAAAATCTAATAAAATAAAGAATCACTACTGCAAAGGGAAAAGGATGCTTACCTTGTTCTGGGGTACTGTACTGCGACAGATGTACCCTGCTGGAGAAAACTTCACCAAATTCGGCAGGACTCTCTCTGCAAAAAGGAAAGCTGAAATTTCACAGCACTTTGCTTTTGATCCTCCTTATAAAAAAAAATTAATTTAAAAAAAAGTACATCTTTTTGTGCAGCGTTGTTGTTGTTGTGTTTCTTCTCTTAAGGTCCCCAACGTTCACACAGATTGACACACACACCTCGCGGCGTTCAGTGCTGGGACCGGCGGATGCGCAGATACACACATTTTCATTCTCACACACCGCAATCGTCTCTCAGCATCGCAGCCTCCGGCGTTTCGCTGCTGTATTTCCCGGCAGCGCGCTCTGATTGGCCATCGGAAACTCTCCTTCTCTACGATTGGTCGAGCGTGAGGGGGGGTTTTTTCCCCCTCGCCGCACGCGCTCCGAAGTAGCCCCACCCCCTTTCCTCTTCTACAGTAGTTCATATGCCTACTACATGAGTCAGTATGTAGGTTCCGTCCCAAACCGCATGATAGCGTACTAAACAGTGTGTCATCAAGTGCGCCATTATTGAAGTGCAGTATTCACATACAATGATTAGGACGCTATCATGCGCTTTTGGAGATGTATGGATGGGATATCAGATTCCAACTGGAAGTGAGCAGTGTGTGTGTGTGTGTGTGTGTGTGAGGGAGGGAGGGAGGGAGGGGGGCTGCCAGGAGACTGTCCGCAGATTTCCCTGCTCACTCAGCATCCCACCGTGTGTGTGTGTGTGTGTGTGTGTGTGTGTAGGACAAGGAGGGAGGGAGGGAGGGAGATGAAGAAGGTGTTTTTCAGTAGTTCTGCAGTACCACTAGCCCAGTCTGCCTGTGCTTTTTTTTGTTGTTGTTGTTGTTGAAAGCAGCATGTAGGTAATATGCTGTGTGTAAATTATTCAACACTGTGGTGAACTCACAAGAGCAGCCTGTATACTTCAAGGGTTTGCAGTCAGAAACTCCAGAAATTACACCACCAATTGGCTTCATCAGCAACCTCATTACTCACTGTCAGTCTCTCTCTCACTACAGCACAACCCTGCACCAGAATGCGCTTTCTGCTCGCTTTCATCAGCCTCGGTATACACCAACACCAAGAGCCTGTTCCCAGCATGTGGGTATAGTATATGTATTTGTTGAAGGTAATATATAAAACAAAATGTCAGTAATGCTCCGATATGTTTAGTTTCTCTTAGTTCGACTAAAAAGCCAGGGATTTTTTTTCCCTCCTCAGCTCCCCTTCAGCTCCTTTCTTCTGGTTTGCGTCGTGGTGCCTCAGCGCTAATGAAATGCACTTGATCAGCATCTGAAATCAATCAAATAAAGGGACACCGTCCTTGGCGAAGCTATAAATGATTTTATGGAGTAGAAATTCCCTCTGACGCATTACTTAGAGCCTAGACCTGATTAATACGCTTAAAATCTAAGGTTTTAGAGGTTGTAATGTTCTTTCTTGAAAGGTTTTGACGGTGATAACACACCACAGCTATTTCAGTATTTGTGATCGATAGTATGTTTACTTTTGGGAAATCAATGCACAGATAACATCTGGGATACGAATGCTAAATGGACACGTGAGCCCAAAAGTGAGTCTATGATTAGATTTATCAGAGACTGAGGCGGCAGCAAAACCTTTTAGCGAGTAACAGACATCCAAATGGTGTTGTTCTGCTGCATCTGGAGAAATCTTTGGCACTGCAGGATTTAGCTTTAGGCAGACGTCTTCTTGTAAATTAAAGGAGAAATTCAAGCAGGACGTAACTGAAAAAACAAAACAAAAAACGCTCATGAGCATCGAACTACTCAGACATGATTTTGGCAGTTATTTTTACTCTGGGCTCAGTGAACGTCCCTTATAAATAATAAAAAGAAGAAGAAGAAAAAAAAACAACCACACACACACACACACATCACCGACTCAGCAAACAGTGGATTGTTTCCATGTCCTTTTTGGTGCAGTAAATGCTAAATGCATTTCCATAGCTCATGTTAAGCTGCTGAATCATGTAGTTGTGACACGGAGCGTCATTTGTTTGCTCAGCTGGCTTGACACAACAGCAATGAATGGCATGCACCCTGAACCTGATCGGATCCATTTCATCCTTGCACAATGTCCTAATTGATGCAAACAATAACAAGTAGTTGAGCAGTTAATAGAATGACAATGAAAAAAATGGTTAGGGATGTTTGTATTCCATTACCTACTCACCAGTATCGCATGTTTAAGATCAGGATAGACTGCCTGCTCCTGGGATGTCCAGTATTATCCACAAAAGGCTGGAGCCTACAGGTTTTCTTTACAACTATACCAAGAGCATCCCTGGTCCAAGTCATCAGGCGTTTGAGAACAGACAACAGTTGATTGAGTTAAAGGGGGGGTGCGCCTTCTTGACTGGAATTTAAACCTGCATCCACACTGGTTCTTTGTGGATAAAGTTGGAGTTCCCTGGCATGTACTCCATTGTGCATTCCATTTTACACACTTATACAGAGTGACTTACATTTATCTCGTTTATACAGTTGAGCAGTTGAGGTTTAACGGCCTTGCTTGGGGCCAAGCAGTGACAGCATGGCAGTACTGGATTTTGAGCTCACAACCTTGTGATCAGTGGTCCAGGGTCTTGGTTGCTTAGCTACCGCCTGCTAACACACTTGTTCCATCTTTTAGATGGTTTGGTAATCAAATAATTGATCATTAGCTGATCAACTAGATATGACAGTTTCAGGGCAAACCTCAAACTGTGCTGCTCTCATGGTTCTCCATAACTGCTCTGGAAGGCCTAATTATTTTATATATATATATATATATATATATATATATAGACATTGAAGTGTTAGAAATTATATATTCGAAGGTTGGATATTCTGGTCCACTCTCTGACCTCAACCTGTTTTTTGTTTGTGCGTTTGTTTGTCTTTCCTCCAGTGCAGCAAATATTTCAATCTGTGTACTTCTGAACTCAATGTGCATTTCACATCTGATGATTACTGTACGCTGTGTATGGACATATGGAGAAGAACAAAAATGAATAATTTATTTCATTGTGGAAATACTGATAAACTGTCAAAACAGAAAGCCACTTAAGGTAAATGTATGTGGCTAATTATTTTGACCAACTATATACACAATATGGACAGGACACCTGATATGTGGACACTTGTCACACACATATGTGGGCCTTCCTCAAACTTTTACTACAAGATTGGAAGCTTACAATTGTATAGGATGTTTTAGTTCGGTCACTGGAACTAAGAGGCCCAAACATGTTCCAGCACGACACAAAGTGCGCAAAGTGAGGTCCATGCATACATGGTTTTGCCAAGGTTGGAGTGGAAGAACTCGAGTGGCATGCATAGAGCTCTGACCTCAACCCCAGTGAACACCTTTGGGATGAGCTGGAACTCGGACTGAGCCTTAGGCCTCCTCACCCGACATCAGTGTGCGACCTCAATAATGCTCTTGTGGCTGAATGCACGCAAATCTCCACAGTCACATGCCAAAATCTTGTGGAAAGCCTTCGCTGAAGAGTGGAGGTTATTTTAACATCAAAGGAGGACTAAATGTGGAATGGTATTTTCAACAAGCACATCATGGGTGTGATGGTCAAGTGTCCACAAACCTTTGGCCATGTAGTGCATTAGGCCTATTTGAATGTGAGGCTTTTTGTTTGTTGTTTTTTGTTAGTTTGTTTATTTTCTAATTACTTGTCATTGTAATTGCACACAGCAGAGGGAGCTGTATTCCCAGTCAGAGTGAGCAGGACCTTCAGCATCAGTGCTCTTTAGCCCTTCAATTCCAGTTTCCTCTGGATGTAACCTTTTCTGTGACTGTCCTCTCACAGATATTAAATCACATCGTATTAAATCTAAAAAGGACTTAATTGGCTCATTTAAATTGTGCTTAAATTGTCAGCTCGCTAAAAACATACAGGTAAACAACAGTCTGGTTTTCCATCCATTTTCTATACCGCTTATCCTACTGGGTCACGTGGAACCTGGAGCCTATCCCAGGGAGCATCAAGGGAGCACAAGGCGGGGTACAATCTAATCCATCACAGGGCACAGTCACATATACATGTGAGTACATTCATACACTATGGACAATTTGGACATGCCAATCAGCCTACCATGCATGTCTTTGGGCTGGGGGAGGAAACCGGCGAACCCAGAGGAAACCCCCACAGCACGGGGATAACATGCAAACTCCAAACTCCTACACAGGGCCACGGCAGGAATCGAACCCCCAACACTGGATGTGTGAGGTGAACGTGCAAACCACTAGGCCACCATGTGCTCTAGTCTGCTTTTAGATCATTAATAAATGTAGCCTATTAATATATTTCCAAACTCACATTTAGGTGTAAATGTCAAGCTGAACAGTATAAAGATAGTAAAAGTGATGTAGGCCCTCTTAATTCCCTTGACATATTGGTCTATGCCGATGACGGGAGAAAAAGCCAGAGGGAGATACACTGGTATTTGGGACTGAGGGAGACACACTGGTATTTGTGACTGAGGGAGACACTGGAATTTGGGACTGAGGGAGGCACACTGGTATTTGGGACCGAAGGAGACACACTGGTATTTGGGACCGAGGAAGACACACTGGTATTTGGGACCGAAGGAGACACACTGAAATTTGGGATCGAGGGAGGCGCACTGGTATTTGCGACCGAGGAAGACGCACTGGAATTTGGGACCGAGGGAGACGCACTGGAATTTGGGACCGAAGGAGGCACACTGGAATTTGGGACCGAGGGAGATGCGCTGGCGTTTGGGACCGAGGGAGACGGGCTGGAATTTGGGACCGAGGGAGACGCACTGGAATTTGGGACCGAAGGAGGCACACTGGAATTTGGGACCGAGGGAGATGCGCTGGCGTTTGGGACCGAGGGAGACGGGCTGGAATTTGGGACCGAGGGAGGCGCACTGGAATTTGGGATCGAGGGAGGCGCACTGGTATTTGCGACCGAAGGAGGCGCACTGGAATTTGGGACCGAAGGAGGCGCAATGGAATTTGGGACCGAAGGAGGCGCACTGGAATTTGGGACCGGGGGAGGTGCACTGGTATTTGGGACCGAAGGAGACACACTGAAATTTGGGATCGAGGGAGGCGCACTGGTATTTGCGACCGAGGAAGACGCACTGGAATTTGGGACCGAGGGAGACGCACTGGAATTTGGGACCGAAGGAGGCACACTGGAATTTGGGACCGAGGGAGATGCGCTGGCGTTTGGGACCGAGGGAGACGGGCTGGAATTTGGGACCGAGGGAGACGCACTGGAATTTGGGACCGAAGGAGGCACACTGGAATTTGGGACCGAGGGAGATGCGCTGGCGTTTGGGACCGAGGGAGACGGGCTGGAATTTGGGACCGAGGGAGGCGCACTGGAATTTGGGATCGAGGGAGGCGCACTGGTATTTGCGACCGAGGAAGACGCACTGGAATTTGGGACCGAGGGAGACGCACTGGAATTTGGGACCGAAGGAGGCGCACTGGAATTTGGGACCGAGGGAGACGCACTGGAATTTGGGACCGAAGGAGGCGCAATGGAATTTGGGACCGAAGGAGGCGCACTGGAATTTGGGACCGGGGGAGGCGCACTGGAATTTGGGACCGAAGGAGGCGCACTGGAATTTGGGACCGAGGGAGACGCACTGGAATTTGGGACTGAGGGAGACATACTGGTATTTGGAACTAGCTGAGAAAATGCTATGAAACAAAGGAGTTGATGCAAAATGTCTAATTTGCTGGAGTAATAGCAGTGCCACATGCTGTTCAGTATAACCCAGCCTGCAGCACATACTGTACACACAACAGGTTTTTGCTGCCAGAAGTATAGCCTTCGCACAGTAACTTCATAACATCAACAATGGCCGAGTCAAAAGTCGTTTAATAAGTGTTATAGAGAAACCACGAATTGTAGAGGAATGAATGCGTGAAATATCAGTGCAAGTACAGTTTAAGGTGCAAATAAATTGAAAATAGACTCTCAAGCCAAAGCTTTTTTGACTACCATGGTGCTGTTGACTACACCTGTCAGTTTATAAACAAAGATTTATCTTCCTTCCCTGCTGAAAATAAAATAAAATAAAATAGAAACCATCATAGAATTTCTAATGGTTTTAAGGGTTATAAAGGGAATTGTACTGGTTTTAATGGAAACTGTAATGATAGAGTCCCTGTAGGTCTCTATTGGTAATCTGTTGCCTTCAATTGGTGGCATGTTATGTCTAATACCATTAAGGACCAATAATGGTAATGGTTTTAATGGTTAGCTGATTAATGGTTTGTAATGGTATTTGTAGTGGAAAACATTAGAAGTTAGCTCTCAATAAATTGAAACATTGTCAATATAAAATAATATATACACAATTTCAATAAACGATATATCCAGCTACTCGTCATCAATGCTAATGTCACTTAATGTTACCTTACCCTGATAGCTGTGAATAAATTCCTCCACAAACAACTTATATATACTTGATTCAGATTGGAGTCCTTAATTGCTGAGTGGCCTCAAACAATTCTATCTCTGAACATTAATCTCAGCAAAAAACCAGGTGCAGCTGTGGCTCAGGTGGTAGAGCGGGGTGTCCACTAATCGCAGGGTTGGTAGTTCGATTCCTGGCCCACGTGACGAGGTGACCTTGGACCCTAAGTTTCCCCCAGTGGCAAGTTAGTGCCTTGCATGGCAGCTCTGCTACCATTGGTGTGTGAATGAGAACCAGTATAAAGCGCTTTGAACCGCTAAGGTTAAAAAAGAGCTATATAAGTGGAGAGCATTTACAATGAGGTGAAAAATATTTCCATTGTGATGTTACAGCTGTAAGGCTTACTGGAAACCATTTGACCCTGCTGCAGCTGTCTGCCCATAGTGCTGCACCAACACACACTTCCGCTGCATATTGGTGGCTAGACGGCAAACATCTTATTTATAGTTAAAAATACCATTTAGTTATTTTATAATTTGATATGTGTTTACTCATTTGAACCCTGGTATATATTTAGCATATTTCATTGTCTTTAACGTGTCATATTTTCTCTCGGGACAAACTGTAAACCTCTTAAAGTACTATTTTAAAAGTAAGTATTTACGTTAACGTGCTTGTTAGCACCTCCAATAAATCTGAGAGTAATATGGCATGCTGTTGTACAGAAGTGGAAAATCAGTGAGTCCCGTGCATGACAAACATCTTGCAACACTATGCCTGACTCTCTAGGAAGTTGCGATAATGGACGTCATGCACAGTGCCCTTTGCAATTGGCATTAAATGGGAGTGAAGGTTTTATGAGTGGCACCCATGTGCAGTTTAGCCCAGACAGTCTATTTATTTCCGTTCATGGCTTTGCTCAGTCCAAGGTTGTCTGTGTGTCGAACCTGAAATGACCCAACTGCTTAAAGCTTAAGCTATGTTTGTTAAAAAGACTTCTGTGCCTTGATAGGAATTCATCTGGCACAAATTCGCTATATGTCCTGTTTTATTGCTCATTCGTTCTGTTTCACATTGAGTCATTCAAGCCAGGACTCATGCATTCCTGGCACACCTTCCAGTGTAAGACAATTCACCAATTTATTTCATGACGCTAAACTATCTATTGTAATATTAAACATATTAGGTGAATATGTACCATAACATTAATTTTTCTGAGCCCTTGAAACCTTCCATCCATCCATCTTCTATACCGCTTTATCCTTCCTTCAGGGTCACGGGGAAACCTGGAGCCTATTCCTGGGAGCATCGGGCACAAAGCGGGGTACACCCTGGACAGGGTGCCAATCCATCGCAATCCATTCATACACTACCATGCATGTCTTTGGACTGCGGGAGGAAACCGGAGTACCCAGAGGAAACCCCCGCAGCACGGGGAGAACATGCAAACTCCACACACACAGGGCCACGGTGGGAATTGAACCCCCAACCCTGGAGGTGTGAGGTGAACGTGCTAACCACTAACTACAGATGCAGCCTTCCCACAAATGTACCACTGTACCAGTGTCTCATATTAATGAGTAATGTAGATGAACACTTCAAATTTGTAATCATATTTGATGGAGAGAAAAAAAAAAACTACGAGAACAAATTGAAGGCATGAATTTATTTTTAATAAACACTGAAATGCTTCACTTTTTCTGCAGATGATCCCTTTCATAGGCAAAAATTGATCAGTCTTAAACATAAGGACAGTGCTAGGTGTCAGAAGATACATACATAAATAGAAACAAGTAAACAGTTGTCTCAACCATAGGCAGTCGATGATGTACCTATATAATAGATGTGCTCTATTTGTGAGTCGAAGTGTTACATAAGAAAAAGACGATAAATGTCTCTGGTTATTTTCTTTATATGTACAGTTCATGGGTTGTTGTTGTTGTTGTTGTTTTTTGCGTCAGCAAACGGTGTCTTCAAAATTCCTATAAAAAAAAAAGTTAAAATGCAAACCTCATATCAGATCAGATTTGAAAACGAAATCATATTGCATGTGTGATATCTGACACGACTCTCTATAGAAACGTGTGGACTTACCTTTTGAGCAAACTGTGATCCTGCTGCTCCTAATTTGGGACTGAAACAAATGTAGGCAGAAATGTAACACAAACAGGTGTAAATGCCCTCTAGCAGTAATTATGACAGCTGAAGCAACATCAATTGCGGTGGGTTTTAAATTCATTTGTTTCAACAGCTATAAATAAATGAAACACGATCAAAAACTAGATTGTTTTTTTTTTTTTAACTTTTAAAAGCAATTTCATATACATGATCGTTATTGCAACGCAAAATTCGCCCCATGAACATAACAAATAATCATTATTCCACCCTGACAGAGAATTTTAATTTACATGCAGTGAATGTAGGAAGAGTTTATTAGTGTAAGTGCTGCTGGCGAGTTATGGTAGGCTCCCTGGGGCCTAATGGGGAGCTGGGTGCTGAGTCAGGGAAATGTGATTTCCTTTCCCGTTGTACACATATGGAGCCACACCAGATTTAATTTACATAGCAGTAGAAGTCAACATGCAGCAGCAAAGACTGCGCTATCCAAATTTAGCACCCACCATACAAGGTCAGCACATGGGGGGTGGGGTCGAGAGAGAGACAGTTGTCAAGACTCAAATAGATGTAAAGTACTTAGGACTCTAAATTGCTGATCTGGAACACCTCAGCCTATTATGGCCAAATAAATACTAGTCCCTTGAGGAAGCATCTTGAAATAAAAATTGCTCACAGTGGAAGATGAATTGATCGGGATTCACCATCACGTTTAGTGATAAAGTGACAAGAAATAGCGTATATCTAATCATTTATGTGAGATATTATGTGCCTAAGTAAAGGAACAAACATTGATCTGAACCACACTAGAGACACTGACCAACATGAATATGGCTCTTTACCTTATTTCTTATCAGCATCAGGATTCACTGGTTCTGTAGGGGAAGAAAAAAACATTCCATGTTAGGCTAAGTACCACTGGGTGGTGTTACATGGCCTGATGCAGAGCAGGGTTACTGTTACCACCTGAAGTGGATTATTTTCAGCATATCCAGAAGTTTGTGATTCCTCTTATACCACAGCAATTGATTTTAAAAAAATTATTACATGTTACATAGTTACATGTTGTGGAACATCCTTAGGGCAAGTTACTTCCTGTTATCACTTACATTATAGCATCTATAAACAACTGTTCCAGCACCAGACACTCTTTTTTTCAGTCTCTTAATTTAATAATGAAGTTATTAAAGAAACTGGAATGTGCAAAGCAGAGCTCTGTCCTAAAGACTTGCCCATGGCAGAAAACTTTCTGACTGTTACTAAGCACTGATACCCAGAACTCATTTCCATAAATGTTAAATAAATCTACTTAGAGAAAGCTTCACCATATCCATAGTTTTACATTTTTCTTTGTTAAATAACAAGAGGTTTTTAATCTGGTCATCTCTTTTTAATCTGTAATTTAATTAATAAAAACCTGTGAGATTAATTACATCCAGAAATAGAGGCAGTTCTGGGCTTTTCAGATTCAAGAATTTAACAGCATTGTGGTATTTAACTGCTATTAAACAACCATAATATACTGCTTAACCTGATGATAAAGGAGATCACCAAATCTGACTAATTCTGCATTTGTTTAATCCAAAAATAACCATCAAAGTGAGTGCGGACCCTATTTGTTTGGTCAGCTGTAGACATTCATTAACCTACACTTATTATCCACTGGTTGACTTACGTTTAACCTCCAGCTTGCAGGAGACAACCGCCTCACCATATTCGTTGATGGCCTTGCAGGCGTACACACCGCCATCAAAGTTACCAGGCTTGCGGATCTCCAGAGAGCAGATGCCCTGGTTGTTTAACTGCCTGAACTTGGGGTCATCACCGATGATCATCTGGTTCTTCATCCACTGAATCTTGGGCTGCAGAGAGAGGAAAGGGAGATGAAAAGGAAATTAAGTGATTTGGTCCATACTCCTTGCAGCGATACAACTTTTCACAAGGTGGGTGGACACCCTGGACGGGGTGCCAACCCATCGCAAGGCACAATCGCACACACATTTACACACTACGGTGAACTTAGAATGACAATCCACCTACAATGCATGTTTGTGAACTGATGGAGGAAACCGGAGTACCCGGAGGAAACCCCCGAAGCACAGGGAGAACATGCAAGCTCCGCACAAAACAGGGCAGAGGCAGGATTCAAACCCCCAACTCCAGAGGTGCAAGACAAACATTGTTGATGGAGGAATTAAGTCACATGTCCATGAGCCCTACTATGCATTCCTGTTATACTCACTTCTAAGACGCCTTGGCTGTTAAACAGCATGATCACTGTCAGGGGCCTCTCTTGGCTACAAGCAGCAATGCCACTCATTCAGTTCTCGACAGTGTGAATTTATTCTATTTCATTTCTATCCCAAGAGCTTTTGCTATCGACTAAGATGAGCTGGCTGCCAGCTTCCAGTGGCCAGTCACATTTTACCTTTACTACCACACAATGCTGCTGCCTGTACATCACATGATATTAATACACATCTATAACTGCCGACTTTTCAACTACATTTAGTCTACTTCTAGTCAACTCTCGAACTTCTGCACTGACTTGCTCAAGCAATGTACTCCTATAGGCAGACTAATCTGAAAAAAAAACAGTAAGGCTGAAGTGAAAGACATGCCTTAGGGAATCCTCTGACGGCGCACAGCAGCTTAGTGGTGTAGCCCACAGTGGCGCAGCGGTCTGGCATGTTGGTGGTGAACTTGGGGGCCTCGCTGAAGTTGTGTTCCTTGTAGTCTGGTGGTTTATAGTCAATACCTGATCGAGAATAAGACAAAAGTCAAACATATCCCGTCTTTTTTGCTTTTTACCTCATATCGTGAAACATTTTTATTGAGTCCTAACCTCCCAGAGAGCTCAAGGATGCTTAAAAGTCATCCTTGATGATGCCAAATGGCTTCATTGGCAAATTACAACTGACCAAAAATAGAACAATGGGATCATCATTTTTATAGGCCATATCAGTCAGGCCATCCAGTAATGGATGTTTATGAACATCTCTGGTCAGTGTTTGTCCATGAGGGACATAGCATATTCTACCAAATACAGATCATACAGTAATAAAGCATTTAGTTTTACCTGTCTTCTGGATGGTAGCAAAGTTCTTTGTAACAGCGGCGTCATTGCTGATTCCACACTTGTTCTCAGAGAAAACCCTGAAACTGTAAGTATTTCCCATGATCAGGTCTGAGATAGTGGCATTCAGTCTGTGATAGTGTTCCAGCACTGTGAACCAGTCCTGTGGAGAGGAAACAACGACACTGGATGAGTACAAATTATTGATCAGAATTATATGGGCGAAGTCTGATATTCCTAAACAGTCAGTAATGCATTTCAGTAAGCAGTAAAAGACTGACTTGTCCTTTATTTGAACAATTTTGTTAAAAACTCAGCAAATTGGATAAAAAAAATAAAAAAAAAACCCTTAAATATCAGCTTACTAAGAGTTGTCATGAGCACTTTTTAATGTTAGAGATTAGAGTTAATAAAATACACTCAAACCATCCAATGAGTTCCTTGAACGAGTACATATTTTTTCCTTAAAATTAAAAAAAAAAAAAAAAAATAAAAAAAATATTTATATTATATATATATATATATATATATATATATATATATATATATATATATATATATATATATATATATATATATCCGTAAAACTGGAACTGAAATGGCAGAAGAGGACTTACAACTATGGGCAATGTAAACTGCACTGTGCAAACACTGTCGGTTTTCTATCCCCCAGATATTCCCCATACACAAAGCAGTAAATCTATATGGTTACAGTGACCATATTATTTAACAAAATAAGCCCTTGCCCCGGTCTTTTTGTCAGCCTTCTGCACTGTGTATCCAGTGATAGTTGTGTTTCCATTATCCTTTGGCTCGGTCCATTCCAAAGCAACATTGAACCCCCAGGTGTCCACAATCTTTATACTTCCGGGTGGACCTGGCAGTTCTGTGATTCAGCACAAACAGCATGATGTTAGAAATGACAAATTTCACGGGGACACTTTAGCAGAAGCAAACATTAACAAAGTACTAACATTCTGCTTAAAGGCATAATGTGGCATCATAAGTTTACATCATGTTGTAAACTTAAAACATTTACAAAACTGGAAATATGGATAACTCGGGTTAACCTTAGGGTTAGGATATGCAATGTTTCTTATAACTTAATGTGTGACAAGTCTCTCAGTTAAATGTTGTAATGCTCCTCGCCCCATTTTTCTACAATTTCTTACTGAGATCGGGTTGGAGAAACAAACAACCATAACATAACCAAACCATCAATAGTTCTTAGCCTATGAATTTCAGAAGAAAATAAATGGAAGGAAGTTCCTGTACTGGTGTTAAATCTTTGGTTACGATGTTAAGCCACAAATTCTAAGCTCACCAATAATCTGCAGAGTCAGCTGGGCTTTGTCTTCAAAGCTTTCCACTTTAACACACATTTCATAGACACCAGAGTCAGCTCGCTCAGATGCACGGATGAAAAAGATGCTGTCTCTGTCAGTGTTGCGGATGTTCACTCTCTTGGCGTCAATGGGCTGGCCATCCTTTGTCCAGGTGACAGCAGGCTGGGGTTTCCCCTGTAAAGGTGAAACAGTAAACTGAATTGGTAAAGGCTGCAAGGAACATCCACAACAAAGATCTTATTGTGTTTCTGAACATGCTTTTATACAAAACAGAAGATTTAAGGCACACATACACTGAAGGGGATAACAAGGTTGACTTTCTCTCCAACGTTAATCACATAACGCTGCCTCAGGAAACGTGGCAGACGAATCTTGGGGCGATCTATAGGGGGTAAGAACCAAATTTACTTGTAGCTTACAAAATACATTCCTTCATTCATTTACAGTAACACATTTAGCCTGGTCAGGATTCCAGTGGATCCCCGGAACACTGGGGGTGAGACAGGAATACAAGCTGCATGGGACACCAGTCCATCACAGAGCCTGATTCACACACACATTCACATACTCATTAGTGTGTTTAAAAGAAACTTGAGAACCCAGAGGAAACCCACATGAACATGGGGAGAACATGCAAAACCCCACACCGCCATGCAGCTACAAAATAATTACTTATTTATTCAGTTGCGCTGTTTATCTACTTGTTGTCCATTTTTTTTTATTAACTCACCAATTATATGGGTGATATTTTACCTTTATTTATGCAATTCAGAACAATATGTATGTCAGTTTTTAAACTTTACCTTTAAGTGCATGATCTTCAGAGTTAAAATTAGACCTCTAGGCTTTTCGAGCCTTAAGAGCAACACATGTTAATTGCCTTAAATCTAGCTGAACCTGTTCCTAAATTATTTTATGGTGATTTGGGTGAGGGGAAAAAAACGCTGAAAAGCTGAGTCACTGAAGTCAGATTAAACCTCATGTTAGAATGGTAAAGGCATGATAACAGGAGTCCAGTTCTCTGCAACACTAATCACTAACTTATCTTAAAACTGTAGTGCAAATCTACTTTGGGCTGTTGGACATGCTGACCACAGGCCTGTTCATCTCATCACAGCTGTAAATAGGCCAGTCTGACACATCCTACCCTCTTATGATGTATGATGGAGAGCTTGAGTTACGTTGTGTAACCAAAACACTAAGCTCCAGGAGGAGCTTTTTTCCCCATATATAGGGAAAAAATGGCAAACAGACTCCAAAAAAAAAAAAAAAAAAGTAAAAAAAAAGCGCCAAGCAGACTCCACTGATATTGTAGTTTTTTAAAGGCTTAACATTGTGTAAATGTCATCTCAGCAGGAGCACTCTTATTTTACCTTTGCACTTACACTGCCAACAAGACCACACATGCAGCCATAAAGTCTTAGTGTAAACTGATATGCACTGGAGTCACTGACATTTGTTGCCAAATTGCTGCCAGCAAGTGTTCCTGTACACATGCATCTGTAATTAAATTAACCAATGCAAAACCTTCATTCAACATCACCAGCTATATGTGCACCTGTATCAATGGCTTTTGCAGTGGTCTGCCTTTCAGAATACATGGCCTGTTTCCAGAGTAATAGAGCGTCTCTGGCATACGCTACCCCAAGATGCCCTCAGCTGTGACAGTGTGAGAACACATGAGAATGTCACCCACCCCCTTCACATAAACTGTTCACATTTGCCACCATCGCTCTTGGGGTAAGTAGCTTGACACCGCTCCAGAATGCAATCTGTCCTAGCCATGTAAAACTTCCACGTGTAATCCGTGTTAATGAAAAGCACTTCCCAGTCATTTTCCCATGATTTGTGACTGGGATTGTCCTATTTATATGGGGACCTAATTCATAAGATGCCCATCTCCATTGTAGGTATCTTTGATAGAAAAGAACCTAGGCATTGAAGCACCATAAGAACCTGCCACTGTACACCCCTCCATGTGCGTAGAAAACGTGCGTAGATTGGAATCAAGTTACCTTCCAATATAGCTCAACTTTCCATTCTGCATATACGCGGTCTTTCTTTAGGTTCATTTAATTGCATGGTTAAGCCAATCTTACCCAACTGCACATTATTCTCCAGAGCAAAGGTTCAGTACTTATGTGCAACCAGAAATTTATCTGGCACCAAACTGGCTTCTGGTGGTGTTCAAGCCACATAGTGTGATAAACAACATACTCGATGCATTCAGCTTTGTAAAATAACCCCATCAGTGAGCCTGAGCCAAACATGTCAGCAAGCGGTACCTTTACACCAAGGGGTTTCAAACATTTTGCAGCCATGGGCTAGTTCATCTATAAACTCAATTCCACAGACTCCCTCAACACAAATGTATGAACATAACCCAATTCCAGTATTACATGTGTAAAATAACATTTCTGGGTCTATTTCAATGCCATCAAAGTTTTTATTATACTTTCTATTTATAAAGTTGACATTATTTATTAGCCTACTTGTTCTTGGTTATTGAAGCATTGACATTAAATTTAAGGAAATACAGCTAGCAACTATAAGAACTCAATATAACTTTGATAGTGGTGTGTTTTGATTTACAACACTGAAACAATATAAAAAAAAAATTAGTAAAGTTTGCTTCACAGGTGCCATATTGGGAACACTGCCTTACACAACCAGTTCAAACTTTCGTGCACACTCTTGCCCAACACTCTGGAGAACTTATAGAAGAAAGGCATGCCCCTTGCCCAATACACATTGGCAATTTTATGTCTTTTATGCACACTTATGCAAAATACCAGAGCATACCCAGCACTTCTCAACTCAGATTTTCTATTAGTGGTTGAGAGGTAGAATTTCTTGGCCAGGAAAACTGCACTTACCAACAACTTCTCTAACCAGGACGGCATCGGGTAAAGTAGCAGGGGGGCTGCGGCCACCAGCATTCACAGCCACCACCCTGATGTTCAGACGGTCACCAGTGGTCTGGTTCTTAATGACATAACGGCATGAAATGGTGAGCTCCTCATTAACAGCCTTCCAATCACCAGCTATAAGTTAAAAAAAAGCAACAACAACAACAAAAAAAAACAATTCAATTCATGTGCAAGAAAATGTGAGGATGTATACTTAAGAGTAGAGACCCAGTTCTTTTCAGACCCAGTGTATAATGAGCTCAGGGCAGAACGGACCAAGAAACACTTCCTATTTTATTTATTGAGAATCAAGAGCAATTTTGAGGATATCACTGTGGGAGACTGACCTTGAATATATAAACAGTTTCAGAATTTGTCATTGGATTTGGTATGAAGCAATCCAAACTACTGTAGCGATGTTATGCAGGTTATATATGACTCTTAAAAGATTTCTTGGCCTTAGCTTGACTTTATGAATGCTACTAAACAACACTTCAACACTATATAGTTTCATAAATGATTAAAATCATATATATATATATTTAAAGTAATATTTAATATTATTCTCAGAGTGCTTTGTCCTGCACTATCATTAGCATCTCTCTTCTGTGAAAAACTTTGATTTGAAAAATTGCAAAAATGCATTAAGTGAAAAATGTTTTCTTTTATATTTACCATTTTAAATCGTTACTTTTTTTTTTTCACCAGCTTTAAAAGCTGAAACCCGTTTCTGCAACAAGGATGCACTCTGCAACACAGTGCTACTGCTAGAAATGTCTCACTCTTTATAGGGCAATGAGATAGGTGTGGGTGTAAATCTACTGGTGACACTTTGAGGACAGGTGCAAGTGAGAAGTCTGACCAACCAATGAACCTGTACGCTACAATTTTCTCTTCACTGCAGTGCAGGGTGGTGTAGTGGTACATGGTGCTTCAAATGATCAGTAAAATAATTTTCTGCGTCTTTTAAATATCCTAAGAATGTTATGCACGGCAAATGTAGTGTCACTTAAAGATTAGTCAGGCCAAAACATCAATCCTGATTTACTACCAGGTTTTATACAGTATGTTGGGTTTGATCTGGTATGTCTTGGGTCAGAAACAGACTTACTTCCTTCCTTGCAGCATTCCACAATGTATCCATCCAAGCCAGCGTTCCCAATGGTAGCAGGAGGTCTCCACTGGAGTGTGACCGCAACATCATTGACGTCCTCTACAACTAATTCCAGAGGCTCACTAGTGGGCTCTGAGAGAAGAAGAACAGTTCAAAATCACAAAGTTTGTTCATTTATACATCTTCAGTAACCACTTGATCTTGGTCAGCTTATCCCAGGAATAAGCTGAGGCAGGAATATGCCAAGGATGAGACGCCATGGATGGGAATACATCCATAGACACCACACTCTCTCTCACTCACACATTCATTCACACCTTGGGCCAATTAAGCAGAGCCAGTCCTACAGAAAAAAATCCCATGGAAGGCCCACAGTATTAAACAACAAGATGGAGAAGCAGAAAGCACACATTTTACCTGCAGGAGGAGGGGGTGTAGGAGCTTTGATCTCCTCAGCTGGTGGAGCTTCAGCAGCAGGGGCTGTCATTAAATAAGCAAGGCTTTATTAGAGGCAGCAGCTAGCAAGCAGACTTTCCTTTAGAACGAGGCAGCACATGAGTTCTTAAAGACTTTTTAAACAATGTACATTTCTATCCTAGGCTAGCTCCCAACACACCTATGGCAGGTAATCAAAGTTAGGAGAATGCTGACCGTCAGATGCTTTGAGATGTGGAAAGGAGTACAAATGTGCCTGTAGATGACCACTAAGTAAAGAAAGCACCAAACATTTATGCTCTTTTACTAATTCTGAGGTAAATATGGTCCCCAGTGCAAATCCTAAGTACAGTTTTGTCTTTGCATCCGGGATAATTCAATGCAAATTGTTAGTATTAGGAACGATCTGGCATTTGGGCTGTAGCTTGTTATCTTCTTACACAGTGTTGGCAACATCAGTTTATTACAAACATTAAAGCGTTAGTGAACAGGATGAAGCAAAGGAACACTTTTAAATGCTGGACAAGTGGCAACAATGATGAAATCCTATAAGACAGGGTTTCGCAATCCAGTTTTTATAGGCTGCTAACACACCTGATCCATGCGTTTGTTAACAGTGAATACTTGGTACATCTATGCTGGGAGCTGCAATGGAGCAAAAATGGTGGACTATCTGTAATCTCCGAAAAAACTGGACTGTGAAACAGGAGAATAGGCCAGGTGTTGTGAATTCCAGTTCTGAGGATCAAACTCATCAACGTCTACCCCATCATAAGTTGGATAAGACGTTATGGAAATGGAAAACCTGTATGCCAGGTATGAACCTGTATGAACATTTGGCCTGGGAAAAAAAAAAGTTTCATTCTGACAAAGAAAAAAAAAAAAAAAAAGAATTAATATTATTACCATCAGCAGCTGCTTATTGTTAAATATTAGATATTACTTTAAAACGTCTATGCAAAAAAAATCCAATATTAAAAGCTTTGAACATTAAAAAGCATGACCTTCTAGCATAAGTGCATAACGCAAATTATTAATAATGCACGCAAATGCCAATAATGAAGCAAGGACTAACAAGACAGGAAATTAAAACCATTGCTTTAAAGAGGAATTTGGAAGCAAATAGCCAGATGTTGTTAGGTCTAGAATTGTAGCTTATTTTAATAGTGGATTCACACAAGGACGTTAAACGAATAATTAAGCGAATACATTAAGCAGCCTACTAAAAATAATTGGTCATTTGCAATGTTATAGACTGTTATAGAGATATATTGTGCTTAAGTGGAAGGAGGCTATTTATGGCACAGATAAACTAGAGGCTGAAGATCTAATCAGGGTTTAAGTTTACGCCCAGGCTTCACTGAAGTGTCAGAATCCCAAATTAAGAATCGGAGTGCTGAATTTACTTACAATGTCTCATTTAAGATGGACGTAAACATATACGTTAAGAATGAACTCAACAGTGGAGATCTCGCTGTAAACAAACTACTGCTTTAAGTGCCCTTGTATTCGAATAATTATATTGTTGTATAGTTATACATTTTGAACTGTATACTTCTTAATCAAACTCATGCCTTAGCATAGCTAGAGAAAAATATGGGCAATTCCAGATTCCAGCCAAGTAAAGCTGAGCCCTAAAACATTCCACCATAACCGGTCAGCTGTCTTCTGCTCGCTGTAGATGCCCAATATGTCCAACACAATGTCGATAATTCCTCACCGCGCTTCTCAAAGCAGAGTAAAAATAGCAAAATGGGCATCCTGTTTCTCACGGAGAACATTTATATGCTACTGCAGAGATGTTCAAAGGGATTCCAGCAAAACAGCTGTGGATCTTTGAAGCTGTTGCTTTCATGCCTATTAAACAATAAAACTCTTGTACATATTATAATGTCAGTAAACTGTCCTCGGCTGGTTAGTGCTTTACAACATGCTCAATGAGGACGGACTAGTGAATCCACTTTATCACTTTTTACATTAAAGAAGTATTGCAAATAATAGGAAGTTGTGCTTTAGAGCCCAGGAGAAAGGGATGGGATTGGGGGAAGGTTGGGTATTGGGGTTGTAAGTTTTCAGGACCCTAAACAGTACCGTCTTTGGGCACCTCCGCTGGTGGAGCCTCGACTGGAGCTGCCTCAGCGGCTGGAGGAGCCTCAGCGGGTGGAGCTTCAACTGGAGGAGCCTCGGCGGGTGGAGCTTCAACTGGAGGAGCCTCGGCGGGTGGAGCTTCAACTGGAGGAGCCTCGGCGGGTGGCGCTTCAGCCGGAGGAGCCTCGGGTGCAGGTTTGGGCTTCGACGGCGGCGGCGCCTCCTTCTTCGCCACCTTGACCCCTTTCTTAATGGGTGCTGGCTTGCCCGGCATGATTGTCCGCAGGAAAGATCCCTGTCGCAAACTCGACACCTTCGACTGCGTCTCGGAAGCTGGGGGCGGCCTTATATATAGCTATACCGCGCGCGAGGCGCTGCAGGACTCCGCCCACTCACTCACTGATCTCTTACGTCATGATGTAAAGAGGGAGTCTCACGCGCCAGGGAAGCAACAGAGATTCCGAGAAAGAAATGATTTCACTAATGAAAACATATAGTGCACTACAATTTGGATCATTGAAACTTTTTTTTTTAAAGTTAAAATGACATAGGCTACATTATAAAAACAAACCAACAACAACAAAAAGTATTGTGCTGTACTGACTAGACTAGATAAAGACACAGCATGAACAAGGTTAAAGAACATGGAGTGGTTTTATTATGGCGGATGAATAACGTTGGACTTGTGGTTATGCAGAGACTTCTGAAAGCATGCCAGTTCCCCACAGGTTTACAGGGTCACTCCAGACAAACAGCTCCTCTTTTACAAACCACATTTCTCTACTAGTTTTCTGAACCTAAATGATTGTTGTCGCAAATGACTTGGCTATTTACAATGTATACAGTTATGACATTATGTACAAAAAAAAAAATTAATTGGTTTAAACTATTATCTGGGGGAAAATTACAAACAAGAAGGCTATATCCTATTATAATGGCCAGACATTAGGTAGACCATTCCCAAATTCTTTTTCACACAAAGGTGACATGCTTTTACAACATTTAGAAACCCATTGCACATCTATTGCACATTGCAAGTTACATTAGATACCATACCTTTGATAGTAGACTATTTTAGTTTTGAATCAATAACAAGCATTGCATGAAATCTGTGGACTGTTCAACAACTTGTGACCCAGGGTTAGTATCCTAACCCACTGTTTTGTGTAAAACAACTTGGACAAAAATCTAGTTCTACACTTCAAGAAGTAATTCGAGCAGATCTGATGCATCAAAGGATATTTGTAGTATAACTTTGGCCAACATAGAAAAATCTCAAGGGTTTGAGATATAATTTGAGAACTACATGGTACAAATGTAATGCTCTCAAAATTCTCCAATACAATGATCAATAATGATCACTACTTGGGCAGGTAGTATAGTGTGTGTGGTAATCTATCTTAGATGTATTGCAGTTGAGAACATTTGTAAGTGGGACTGAGAGAGAGAACAAATACAAAAAAAAAAAAAAGCAAAACAACAACAAACAGTCTCACTATCATCCTCCCTCTTCACCAGTCAAAGTCAACAGTAAGTTGTTGAATAGTCCTGTTAGGGAGACACAGCACAACACAACACAGCCATCACAGTTACAGGCACATGAACCAGAGATGTGATGCAGACAGAGCACAATGGCTTCTGTTACCAACATCCTATTCCATACAGGGGCAAACATGAGGCACAGGTATAATTAATGGCTGGGCAATACTTCATTTCTTTCTCATCTGTTGCGTCAAAGCAAGACATAACACGAAGAAAAAAATGTCAAATGTGCCCCTTGGATTAAGCCATATTTTCCCAGTGGTCATTCAATTTTATGGCAAATTACCAATAATACAGTTACATTATAAAGACCAATCTATCCTCACAACATTTTTAAAATAAAATATAGATTAGCAAATGGGACCTGAAGTCCTCCAATCTCTTTTTCGGAAAGAAAGCCACTGCATGGGCTTGGCAAATAAAGCCTTGACAAGCTGTCGTAAGTCTTAAGGGATGTAATTAAATGGAAATCTCCCACAGCAGGTTGGGAATAGCAGCGCAAAGAAACCTCAGAAATAGACAATCTTACTGTATGTGAATATAAGTAATACCTATCTAAAGAATTTTGTGGCACTTTTTACTGTTCTAGATAACAAAACCCTATATGACCATTTAAAGACCCTTCCCCCCATTTTCTGTCAGTGACATATTTACATTGATGAAGATTGACAGAATACAGTGTTTAAGGCAAAATAAAAATATCAACGCAGAAACCATTTGGAATGATGCGAATTTTACAACTGATCCACTCAAATCAGTTTTGCCTGTAAACATGCATGTATTGATATGCTTTGTGTTTTCTGGTAAAGGTGAGGGAAATTACTGGTCCACCACTGCTTATTTTGAGCAATTGCACATCCTCTAGTTTTATGCAGTTACATTCCTAGCCAAGCTTATCAAAGTTCATGCCTCATATTTTTACTACAGGGCCTAAGGTCAGATCTTCGGATGAAGGAGCACGCAACTTCACCTTTAGTTTCATTACCAGAAAAATACTGTTATGATATGCTTATGATAAGTTTCGGAAGAATAATGTTAAGACGTGCCACTGCCATTTGAAGTAGAAAGGAGTGCATAAAGAGGCAGATAATGTTATTGGATGGATAGTTTGTGTCTGGTAGTTACTTCATGGAGATGCCATTGTAAGCTATGAGAACGTAAGGCTATTTTACTGAGATAAAGCACCTATAAATATAAGACCACTGTATGGGAAAAGTCATTTTCCTAGAGGTGGGTGATGTTTGATAGCACCAAATAAATCCAAACATAATCTTACGCTTGTCTAGAGTTCTCTTTTAGCTCTTAATGCACATCTGTAGGGGCAGTTTCCTACTCCGAACACCTGGCTGGTACGGAGCAGGTCTGAACACTTGAGTATTTGGTTTTTGCATTTTGAGATATTTGCACCATATGCTACAAGAGAGCCTTTAACCAAGAGTACAGCAATATTAAATAATCATATGTGAATGCCTGAGATTACCCACCCCCTGAGCTGAGATTAGTTTCAAAGCCGAATAAAATCTAACTACAGTACTGTTACATAAAAAGAATACAGAAGCGTTATGCTGTTTAGAGAGCTTACAGAAATAGCATTCAGCTACTGCAATTTGTATGAAAGCTCTCTATACGCTTTGCTATGTATGGTTGAAGTGCTGTTACTGACTTCCCCAGCATTGCCAGTAGTATGGCAATGAAGATTTTGAGATGAACACTGCCCCCTACAGGGGACAGGACGGCACACTTTGCAGGACTTTGAATTTTTATGGCATTCTACTTTGCCATTTTTTATGTTTTCATGTTTCAGAAAAAAAGAAAGTAAGAAACCCAAGGTGTTTCTATGGTTCAAAGCAATCATAGGCTTTAGCATGCAGTTTAAATTTTGGGTAGGCGATCACTGAAATGTACGGCCAGGCAGACGTGCTTGATCAGCAGCAGCACTGCCGCACACTCATCACTGCAAAGGTCTGCACGTAGAGATGGCGCTCAATTGGATTGGATTTTCTCTGTTCAGAAGCTGTGAGGTGAATGCAAGTTGTGCATACTAGCAATTAGCAGTTAACACCTGCTTCCTTGAGTTGTACTGTGGGCAGCAGTGGAACAGTAAATGCTCATGAAAAGAAAAACATATACTGATTATGCTGTATGTAAACTGTATCGTGTATAGGATCTGCAGGTACAAGCGATATATATTTCTGTTTGTAAGAAAAGTACCTATTTGGTTGTGACTAAAAGTATCTATTGGCTTTTATGACACGTTTTTATAACAAATATTCTTGCAATGTACATACATTATTATATAAACAGGAAAGCAAAACAAGGTGAGCCAACCAAGAAAAAAAAAATGGCGTATGTTCTCTGTTAGAAGAATACAGACATTTTTAGTAATTTATGACATGAACGTATATTTCAGGAGTTTGCATTAGGACCTCGGTGTTTTGTCAGAACCACTGGAGAGATGAAAGAGATCAGTGAAGGCTCAGTATGTATTTGTGTTCATAGCGTGGGCAGTTTAGGCTCTGCCTCTTTTTCTGGCGATTCAATATAATTGGCTGCCTCCTGCAGTTTTAGCAGCATTGCCATCTGCAATAGAAAAGAAATGACAGAGATCAGATGGGTGTATTAGACATTAACAACGCAGCACAGCACTACTGTGTTTTTGAACAGCATCTACTCTTCATAATACATGCTTGCATTAAAACTGTCACGCTATTCTGTGGTGTTTTTTTTTTTTTTCTTCCCCCCATTTGCACAATTCCACTATAAATATCTACTTACTGAAACACATACTTCGTTCAAAATGTTATGTTTTTAGTAAAATTGGTACAACTAACCAGTGGGTCTGACTCCATCGAGCTGGGAGGTGTTTCTTTGTGGGGCCGTTCGTCTCCAGCTTGACTAGGGCTGGCTGGCCCCGTGCTGGGTGGAGGCAGATGGAAGAGCTTGGCCTGGTCCTGCTGGGCAGACGGCCAAGGGAGAGAATCCCGCACCCACTCCACTGGGTCCTCCCACACTGCCTTCTGACCATGTGCCTGTGCCAGGAGAATGCTCGGATTACATATGTATATAATGATTCAAGTACAGAAGAAATGTTCTAGAGCGGACCCAGATTGCCATTTTGAAAGCCTCAAAAAGCATTGAACAACAAGAAATGTCAGATTTCAGATATATCATACTTTCATAATACCATATGTTGTGTTGAAATTTGTGTCATTTGATGTAATGTCTTTGTGTGTGCGCAATATCCCCCACTGTGTCAATTTTTGGCTGCACACAATGTTTACAGTTTCTTATTATTTTCACTAGTTCAGAGTACATGCATGATTTTGCACCGCCTTTTGACTGTGTTCAATGTTTACACTTTGTTATTTTTGTATTTATTAATCGTTGTAGGAGTGTGCAACTGTACAGTAGTACAAGAATTTCATTGTATATAGATGCTTACAGCACTCTTCATGCACACGACAATAAAACTTGAAACTTGAAGAGAGCACTGATATTCTGTGTAGACCCACTGTAAGTATTAGAGATGAATAAGAGAGAGATGTATAGAGAGTATTAGATGCTACTGACATTATATTTGCTATCTGATAAGCTAGAGGTCATATGTGCCACTCATTATGCGCAATGATTGTTTGAAAAGCAAAACCGTACTGTTTTAAGGCTTATAGGGCAGTCCCTAAGATATTTTCTTTGCCAGGTAAGAGTGATGTACCTTGATACCATCTTTGGCTCCCTCCTGCAGGTAAGGAATGATTGAGTGGTTCCACAGGTCAATGAACCAACAGCGAAACTCCTCAACTGTCACTGGACAGGACAGGAAAAAACACGGCCCTACAGCCCGAACACAAAGACACAAAATCATGGATGCAATATGGAAATGATTTTGTAATTCATATTGTATTGTACAACCCCAATTCTAAAAATTTGGGACAGTATGAAAAAAAATGCTAAATAACACAAACAAACAAAAAGAGTCATTTGAAAATTCAATTCGCTCTGCACTATATTGAAAACACACTATTAACACATTATTTGATGTTTTACTTTGTGAATTTAATTTATTTTTGAAAATATACACATTTCAAATCTGATGACTGCAACACACTCCAAAAAAACTGTGTAACATCATCTTTTCTTTAATAACACTTATTATGCGTGTGGGCGGAATTTTCCCCCATTCATCCATTATGCATTTCTTCAGCTGCACAACTGTACAGGGCCTTCGTTGCCTTATTTTGAGCTTCATTATGCACCACACATTCTCAATCAGAGACACGTTAAGACTGCTCAGATGGTCGTTTTCCTCTTTGGCCCAGAGAACACAACGGTTATTTTGTCCAAAAACTATTTGAAATGTCGACTCATCAGACCACAAAACACGATTCCACTGTGCTACTGTCCGTCTCAGATGAGAAGGAGCCCAGAGAAGTCGGCGGTGCTTCTGCACAGTGTTGATGTACGGCTTCTGCTTTGCATAGTAAAGCGTTACCTTGCATCTGTGGATGCAGCAGCGAATGGTGTTGAGTGACAAAGGTTTACCAAAGTGTTCCCGAGCTCACGTCAGGATCTCCATTACAGACTCATGACTGTTATTAAGACAGTGACGTATGAGGGATCGGCTCGGATATTGTGCACTGCAGAAGTTGAAATGCCCAAAAAACTACCGATTTGTCTTTGGGGAATGTTGTTCTCAAAGTGTCGGGTTATTCACTGATGCATCTGTTGGCAGATTGGCGAGCCTCTACCCATCCTTGCTCTTGAAGGACTAGGCCTTTTTCGAAGGCTGCTTATATACTATGATTAGACGATTGCCTCACCTGTTTCATATCACCTTCTTATTTCAACTTATCATATCGCTATTAGTCCTAAATTGCCCCTGTTCCAACTTTTTTGGAACATGTTGCATGCATCAATTTCAAAATAAACATTTACCTTCAAAAAACTATGATTTTTGAAGGTAAAATTTGATTTGATTAGGTAAAACATCAATTCAAACATCAAACATCAATCAGGTAAAAAAAAAAGAAGCCAAAACATTTTACCTAAATTTGATTAGGTAAAACATCAAATACCTTGTCTTTCTATGTTTTTTTTTTTTTTACAAATCACTCCTTTTTTTATTAGCATTTTTCATACGGTCCCAACTTTTTCAGAATTGGGGTTATATAGTAGAATGTCAAGTGTTACTGTGAAATGGTCCAAGCAAAGCCAAGTTTTGATTTCATTGTCTTTTAAGTTGAGCATTAGCCTATTAGCAACAGGCTTCTCAGATACATGAAAAACTGCTTAAATTCTATCTTTCTAAAGCATTCGTGTTAACTTAGAAATTACTGGCCTGGATTTTCAAAAGCTGTTCCTGTTAAAAAGCTTTCTTACCAATGAGGAAGTCAGAGGTGCTGTGCTTCTCCAGGAAAGTGTGGAGGTGGTACCAGAGCTTGGGCACCCAATCTAGCACCCGCAGGAGATCCTCATTTGTCAATCTTCTGGGGTCCTCCGCTTCCATTAGCTTCCTGTGCAGGTAGCGCACTAGAAAGCCGTTGGCTGGCTCCACGTTATTGGAGAACATAACCATCCTTCAAAGTCAAAGTGAACAGAAACTTTACAGGACGACTTGGATAAAAAATGTTACCTTGGCTAACCGTGAACAAAAGCCACTTGCAGAATGATAAACAGTGTTTGCCAATTCTTCCCCGTTAGCTTCATTTGTTATTAGCACCATTATTCATTCTGATGAATAACCGCTTTATGTTAAACACAGTAATCAGGTCTCACACTAACAAAATCTAAATCTTTTTTTTTTTTTTTTTAGGGATTCAATTATTCGCCTTCTGTTTCTATAACTGAATTAGATATGATCCAGCGTTCACACCCACCTGAAGCTAAGGTGCAGGCTGTGGTTGGGGGTCATCTTCACTGGTTGATTTGTGGTCCCTATAATGTATGGACTAAGAAATGGATATTATAGATGTTAATAAATCCTTCATTTAAAAAAAAAATGGAAAAAAGATTAAGTAAATGAACTAAATTCACTCACCATTTGTGATATTTACATGTTAAAGCACCATTAACTAATTCACTGATGGATGCAGCATCATGTACATCATCAAGCACGACAACCAGTGGGATTTCAGATGTACTAGTCTCCCGGTCAATCTGATTGGCCAGATTGGACAGGTAAAGTTGTAGATCCTGGAGATAAAAGAGAACTCGAATGAAGAACTACAGGAGGGCTCATCTTTTCAGGGAAGCAGACCCAATATTTAAATTGTAATAAAAGGTAGATAATATATAGGGTGAGGCAAATGAAACATTTTTCTAGAGGAATCAAATGGAGATAATGTAGAAGAATTAAACACTTTTATGATACCTATTTTCTATGCAAAATAAAAATAAAAATTCAGATTTTCATTTGACTCACCCTCATATTAATACATTTTGAACACCTGTCAATATACGCACACCCACTTTTTTTTTTGGTAAGCTGCAAATCCTATGTTTTTCAAAATCAAAGTTCATTGGTTTTAGACTTGCTTTTATAGAAGAAACACACTGGTGTAATATCAGCAGAGAGTTCAATCAGTAGCTGACAAGGGACGAAGTAAAAGAAAATATGCTAATATATGCATCTCTGCTTTACACTATAAAATTCCCAGATTTTCCAGAAAGCATGGGAACCCTGTTGTTTTGTCACATTTAATACGATGTTAAGCAAAATATTTAAAAACTCGATTATTTATTCACGGCCAGTGTTCAACATCACATGAAAAAGAAAAAAAAAAAACAACAACACGACATTAAAAATATACTTTTACTACCCTTGCACCTCTGAGAATCCAGACCTCAGTCTATCTGATCAGTGCGGTTTACCTTGCAAGTTTGACGGTGCATGTTGAAAGAGACTGCGATGGCAGGGGTGATCTCTCGTGCACTGCGCTCCACCAGGTATTCGGCGAGGCGGGAGGAGAGGTAAGTCTTCCCTGTGCCGCTGGGCCCTGACAGGATCAAGCGGCGGTGCTTCAGCAGCAGACTAATGTAGTGCTGTATCATAGGCTTCGGGATGAGCGTCTCAAACACCACGTTGTCCACGCACTTCTCCTTCAGACCTGCAGTGGAGATAGAGATGTGTGTATAATGGGATTGGGCAGTGTTATGACACAAGGTTCAGTGCTCCTCAGATACACTTAAAGAGCTATCTAGGGAAAGCTCATATATGTCCCTGGCCTCGAACTAATTAAAGCTGCCTGTTAAATGAACAGCATCTAAATCATTTGCAATTAGTACAGTTTTACTTGGTTCTAATGCTGTGACAAGAAACTAATTCTCCTAGAAACTTTACACCTCAGGGGAGAAAAAAACCCCCCAAGCTATTTCATTTTAATTTTTTTTGCATTAACAATAGTAAGAAACAGGTGACACCAACAGCTGAGTGAGTGAATAGTTTAGCCATCTGATGTTTATCTCGATAGCAGCCTCATATGGTCTCTATAAACTGCTGAGTGCAGTCTGCCCTGAAAAGAACCTTTAATTTAAGGAGTCGGAGTGCATCACTGCCATATCTCTAATACAGGAGTGAAGGAGTTGAAAAGAGACATTGCAGCCAGACAGGACCTCCCCTCTGATTGTCTGGGAAAGTTGCAAGATTCATTTTCCAAGAACACGATTCAGCATTCTTTCCTGGCGATGAGTGTGTGCAGCTTGAGCAGCTCATCATGGCCAATGCGAGAAATCGAAACTATTTTATCAAACAAAGAAAGTAAATCTTTAATCCCCCAACCTGCTCGAGAAAGACTATTTTGAAAATAGCATTGCATTCTCTGTAATCAGAGTTAGAGACTATAAATGTCAGAATGTGCTTGGTCTCTAAGACTGAATTATAAAATAATGTGAAGCCCTCTGAGTTTTTTTTTTAAACCTCAAGCCAAAACAAGTTCAGTATGTTTCACATTATAATGATCCACAACTACTTAACAAACACGTTCCCTTTCTGTTAAAAATAAATAAATAAAAAATTCATATTGAGGCTTAGGGTGCTTTCACATATGCAGCTTTTAGTCCATTTGAATCGAACCCTGCTGCGTTTTCCAGTGAGGAGCTCTCGGTATGGTTCCAATCAAACTCTATCGCGGTTTGATCGCAGTGAGAAAATGATTTGAAAAAAGACTAAATAAACAATGGATGCGATACACAAAATGTTAACTAGTCATGTCTAGAATTATCTAGTAATGTATTGCGTGCGGCTCCGTGTACACCGTGCTCGAGGGGTTTTTATGATTTCTACGCTCAATTTTCAGGAGGTTTGTTTACATTTTTTCCCTTTGGCATATTTCTAACAAATGAATTAAGGAGTTTTACACATGCATTTTCAGCCCTATTTGCTCCTCAGCCCATGTTATTTGACTTTTTTTTCATTTGTTTAATTATGTGCAGTGAGAAAACAAACCAAAAAGTATCAACTTCACTCTGATTAGGACTCAGTAACCAGACTAATAGGTGTGAAAGCACCTTTTAGAATTTGGGCAAAATTATGGGTGATGGTACTATCAATGTAAAAGAAAGAAAAACAAAAAAAACAAAATCAGTGTAACCCTCTTAACCCGCCTTTACCCACTAACCTTTGAGAGCCACGTTAATGCAGGTGGAACTCTTGCTAAGGCAGCGTACTGGTGGAGTCTCGGGTGGCTGAGCTCCTAGCACTCTCTTCAGATGACTGAGGCTGTAGCTGTAAATGGAGTCCTGAGACAGGCCCAGGCTGGAGCTCGGGTCCACCACTGATAAGTAGTCCTGGACGAACATAAACATGGCGTTTGGGATGCAGGAGAGGTAAAAATGACTGCATTTTTCAAACAACAAATTATCCTAATGTTGTCATCTGCATAGCTTTAGAACACAAAATACATACTTAAGTGTTAACAGATATGTTAACCAGGCTACATATTGAAGATACTTCACAATAGTAGTCGGCTGTGTCTGTAGCCCTGCAACTCACTTTAAAAGCTTGGCAGATGGCAGAGTCGAGCGTGCTCCAATCAGTCGGCCCACTGAGTTTGACCATGCCAATGAAGAATTCCAGTTGCTTAACCTCCTGTGTGAAAAGGTCAGTGGTGTAAACTCTGTAGTTAAACATCCTTGTACGTTATGACTGGAAAGAGAATATTAAATCCAAGGTACTGTAGCGGTGAGACATACCTCATTAAAGACTTGCTGGTTGGGTATGCGCACTAGCACTCTGACAACGCTCTCATCCTTCTGTAGGGTCGAGGTAGGACTGTGAAATACATCTGCCAGAAAAAATAAGAAAAAAACAAACAAAACAGCCATTCATTTCCAAAACTAAAATAGTTTCTATGAATAATAATAATAATAATAATAACTAAATTGCATTAAATTGTATTCAAAATGTATGTATGTCTTAAAAATAGATACATTTTATCTATTTGTATTCTAACAAGAGAACTTTTATAAACAACAATAATCATTCGTTCATTTCATTCATCTTCATTACGTGCTGGTCAGGGCTGTGGTGAATCTGGAGCCTGTTAGGGGATACTGGGCATGAGCAACGTGCAAATACAATTTGAATGGGATCCACCATGCCCACACACACACATCGATCTAGTTTAGCCAATCCACCTACTGGGTATGTTTCAGGGAGGTGGGTGGAAACCAAAGGGAAACCCACACAGACATGGGAAGGACATGCATAACTCCACACGGACAGTAAACCAAACTCAGCATCGACCGTGGGATCCTGCTGTGTCGTGAGGCAGCCATACTACCTGCTGCACCACCCAGCATTACTCAGTAGATTAGAAAGCCATGTCCGATTGAGATGCCTGTAAAGTATTTGCGGTCTTGCTAAATATGGTGTGAACATCCTGTATGTTCGACCTCACCTGTGTTTAAGCTTTCAGTTGCTCCCATGCTAAAGGTTTTGCTAAGAGATGCCACAGATTGCCGTGGTGACAAGGTGCCCAATGAGCCCAGCCCAGACGACTGGGAAGTGGAGCTGGGAGGTCTGGAGACACCAGTTTTCAACTGGTCATTTTCTGCCTTCAGATTTTCTACAGTCATCTGAATGAGAAGACAATTACAGAGAAATGTGATCTCTACTGTTATGCAACATCTATTGGTGTTCTTTATTTACTCGTGTATTACAAGCATTGTGTGTGTGTGTGTGTGTGTGTGTGTGTGTGTGCGCACTCTGACTTTCTTCACACACCTGCATCTTGCTCATGGCTTCCTGTAGCTGCTCCAGCTGGTGAGCAGAACTAAGGGCCTCCAGCCGGATATCTGTAAGTTTGCGTTCCTTTTCCCAGAGTTCAGAGCGCAGCTCAGACACCACCTTCTCTTCGGTTTCTGTGCCGTCGCTGCTATCGCCCAGTCTGAACCAAAAACGCATTTTCTTTAAACCTTAATTGTTTGTAAATGTGGTCAACATTGCTAAATGAGTCCCAATAAAATAAAATAAAAAGTTTTGTTTAGAAGAATTAGAAGACTAGAAGACTAGTTATATTGAGAAATCGTCTCTTACATAGAGGAGGAGGCAGAAGTAGGTGGATTTATAGAGAATGGTGTTTTTTCCACATCGTGATGGATTTTCGGGGACGAGGGAGTTGAGGACTCTGGGGTGGCAATTTCCTCAATATCCGAGTACGACTTGGAGCCCTTCTTATAGAAAGCCCTGTTAAAGGAACTTCTCAACTGCAGAAACAGAAAGGACAACAACATACAGATACATGTTAATACATGACTCCTGCATAGTGTAGTCAAGGGTAAAATATATGGAAGTACAGAAAATAGAAGAGCAAATAAATGAAGCACAACTCAATTGATGAAGCACAAAAAAAAAACCTTCATGGAATGAGTAAGCATGTCTACTTATCGTGATGGGATAAATGCCCTTATGCATAAGAAACGAAACACGGTGTTTCAGATCCAAATGTCTATATTCAAGAGTAAGACTTCATAAGCATGTCGTAAGAGTCTCCTCACAAGGCAGAATCCAACTACAGCAGCTGTACAGGATGTAAACTGTAAATGCTGACAGTCGATGATCATCTAATATTATGTCCACATAATATATTAGAACATCTAATCCATGATAAACAAACACCACAAGCTCACGTTTACATTTATATTTACCAATGAGCTCATGCGTTAAAGAATAGAATATTAAATAATAGTTTAATTTACTGTTAAAGCATGATATAAATGACCTGGTGATTGTACAGCTTTAGTCTTAGCACATTTTAGCCTTGATTTGTTTGATCTTCACAGATTTTTAATATAAAGAAAAATGCCATTAGAGTATGAGTCATTGGTGTTGAATGGTAAGGACTCATCAGAGAAACGAGGGTCGGGGGTGGGGTGGGGGGTGTTTTCTTTTCTGATTAGGTGGGAATGGTGGGGTTTGGGAAAATCACTCACCTCATACACCTTAAAGGAGAGAAGGGGAAGGCATAGGAAAAAGATCAGACTCATACTTAATGTTGTTCCCAATGCACAATGCAATAGCACACAATAATACACATATAGAGAAAGCAAGTGTATGTGTGTGTGTGAGAGAGAGAGAGAGAGAGAGAGAGAGAGAGAGAGAGAGAGAGAGAGAGAGAGAGAGAACGAGAGAAACTGGTAAACATTAAGATCATTGCTAACCTGAAATTGACAGGTTGAATTTTTTGTACTATTTCTGTTTTAAATAACAGTTAGGACTAGAAGACACAGAAATATACAGATGGGTGACAATTTTAAGGAAAAAACTAAAGGTTCGGTTATTTCGCTATTTAACTGCCATTTGTCCACAAAAGGTCACTGAAAAATCAGTAAAAAGTTATTGTGACTGATCACTTTCATCATGTGATGAAAGGATTTCTATCCTGATGGGAGTTATCTATTCCAGGATTACAATGCTCATATCCACAGGGTACGTGGGTTCACTGAATGGTCAATGATGCTGTATGGAAATTATGCAAATCATATGCTACTAACTCTTGCAGTCACTAGATCTCAAAACATGGACGATCTTTCGAAAGAACAGTATTGAATATACATAATACAGAACGTCCAGTTTTGCAGCTCTTCTGGTAGCTCATGGCAGCCCAACACCTAAGATAATGTATATTAGTTTTTCCTTTAATTTGTCACCTGATGAGAATTTGATTGCTTTCTGAAATAGTCTTCAAGATCAACGTGATGAATTCGTCACTGATGTAAAAGGAGGCGCTGAACAAAGACCATGTGTATTGATACCGTATTCAAACGGTGCTTCACTATTTCAGCTACATTTTCTAGTTTCAGTTTGAAAAAGTGAAAAATTCAGTTTGCAGAGGCTAAGGAGAAGTACAAGCAAACACACTTCTTTTTAATATCGTTAAATAAAAATGTCAACTCTGCAACACTGGCTCTTACTGAGAAAGTCAAGGATGAACAATAGGGAGAACACACAAGTAATAGAGTTAAAAAGCCAGTAATTCTTTCATTTCACTACTGATTGAGCAAAGAAACTGGTGGTATTTTCAGACCTATCATGGTGTAACGAACGTACATTTTTGTGTATTTTAGAAGAATTGAAATTTGTGTACAGATAAACCAATAAACAAATGGAAAGAGATATTACTTTAGTGTGCCCATCCTTATCACAGATATGGCCAAGAAAACCTGCTGTGGTTAGAAAAAAGTTGGCCTGACTGTCCTCTGTCCAAAAGTACATCGTTATCTTACCCAGCTTTTCTTCTTCTTTTTCTTGGCATCCTGTTCCTTCAGGCTACCCAAGCTGGAATGGCTGGTGATACTGTTCATGCTGGCAATGCTCTCAGATGAGTTCTGCCTGTTAATCTGTAGTTCTGGAGAGAGACAGAAGCAATGAAAGGGTAGAGAGTGAGGTCGTTGTTTTTGGTATCGGGATACAGTACAGTCAAACTGATCAGCTTCAGGTCTAATCATTTTCAATGTTTGGATTAAAAGGTCCAGACCTTTGGGTGTGGACTCAGGGGCGTTGAGTGCACCCTGGATGATAACCTGGGCCTCGGTGTTCTTGGATTTCAATATATCAATGGTGTCCCTCAGGTCCTGTAGCTCAACGTCCTGCAAGTACAAGACATACGAGATGCCGGTATCATTGACATGCAAATATGGTGAATGACACTATAAACATTTGTATTTGCTGTGACGAAACTCCTAGAATAGTCTAATCTCGAACTGCATGTGTCTCATCGTTCTCTCACCTTTATATCCTCCCCATCCCTCCCGATTCTGCAACGGGCTAATGGAAACGCAGTCCGATTTTTACTCTCAGTGCCTTGAGAGATAATACTAAGTGCCTCCTGAAAGCATGAGCTCATCATCTACTCAGTAGAGCAGTGTAAGTGCTTTATAAAGCAGAACACGTCGAACATGATACTGCCGCTTGAATCGAGCCGACTTCTGCCACCAGTTTTTCCAAAGTGGCCAGAAACACAAACCAGACAGACACCATTTATCAATCCTCTTGAAGCAGACACCCAACAAGAGCACCCATAGCGTCTTTGAATTCACACCATTTAATCTCACTCAGAACTAAAGTTCAAATTGTACTCGCGGCGCACGAAGGTTATTTTTACGAGGCAAGGATTCAAGGATAACTAAATGAGGACACAAGCACATTTTCACTGATGTTCTGGAAGCCATCCTGAACAACAACTACCACTCTAGAAAGTGCTGGGTTAATTGTAACCAAATTTGGGTCATTTCACGTAACTCAGTGCTGGCTCAGAGTACAAGAGAACAAACCTTGGGTTAATTTGTCCTTGACGTGATTGGGTTATATGAAGATCTTTGTCTATCCAAAATCTGGTTCATTATGACCCAACCAGGGGTCATTTTTTATCCTTATTTCTGGATTGTTCAGCTTGCTTGTGATTATGTATGACCCAGATAGGGCATTTTGAATTAGAAACAAATAACTATAATTTTGCTTTTACTTTTCTAGGGTGTATTTATTTGTTTGCCTTTATTTAAAGAACTTCTGCAACAATTACAATTAGTTTGTTATAAGGCCTATGTTTAAAAAATGACTTAATCAAGAATGAATTTTAAACACCAAAACCAATTGTAGAATTACATTTACATTTTTTATTTCTTCAAAAAAAAAAAAAAGTGTCAAAAGTATTCTCCAATAAAATGTATTTAATAAAAATAATTTGCATGTTTTCTCAAAAAAGTGGGAAGTGGGGCTCATGGGGGAAAAGTTTGAATACGTCTGGCCTAATGTTAATAAAGCTCCTAAAGCAGAGGTGATCAAACTGTGGAGAGTGGGGTGAAGGGTGAAATAGAAAATACCAAAAAATACGGGGAAAGAACTCTAAAATATGCCAAAAGAGCTGTCTTTTTTCCATGGCAAAAACAGCAGATGAGCCAATGGACATTTGCGCAGTCACACTCCCTTGGAAGCCACACCCCCTTGGAAGCCACACCCAAAAATGAATTCAAAATCAAGCAAACTCTGTGACGTCATCACAAGGCACATTGAGTCAAAGCCCTTTTCAGTTCATGTGCCTCGAACATGAGTACAGCTAAGCGGTCTCATTAACTGACAAGCATTAACCGAAAGACCGTGCGAAACAATTTTGCGCTATTGCAATTTCGCCAATTCAAGCGACAAAGGACAGGCTGGAAGTGACAGTCCAACAAACCTGGCCTGCCTGCTACAGCGAGCAGCACCCGAGGACCCGCAAACCAGCCCGCAGCCAGAAGAGGACATCAGCCAAGGAGAGAGGGACAGTGGTGTTAGGGTCAGGGTTATACTGCTCACTCACACACTCATGTTCCCACACACACACACACACACACACACACACACACACACACACACTAACATGTTAAGACAGTACTGGGATCAGATTGAGATAATTTCCATTGTACATGTAACACAATCATAGAATGCAATAATAAAACATTGCCAAGATGCAAGAGTGCACCGGAGGTGCTGGAAAACACTACTGCTTGATGTTTACTGAACCCAGTTCTGTAGAAAGGGGGGAAAAAAGGCTTTTGAAGGGGAGATCTGCTTGATGTAGGTTAGTGAACGTTGACAGTGAGAGGTGGAACGCTATGCATCTACAATCATTACAGTGATTCATCCAGTGATATGACCTATATATATATATTTTTTTTTAAAAACCCATTTCTCTAAATTTGGTCATTTTTCTAATTCCATAATTTTGGTGCTTAAAAGATGCACTGAAATGAGGGCCCTCATTTTCTGTCAAGGTAAAATTTTGAATGTGTTTAGCTCACAGAAAATGCCTGGACAGAGCTTAAGAATGCGGTTTATTTACTTTACTCTCCTGCACTCAGACACGTCCAAACACTTTGCAGATCAATAATGTGGGACTAGGCAATATTCTTCATAAGGGTCATCAGGTCTGCTGTATTATTAGACTCTTTTTTTCATGCTGTTCTATTCTATTTTATTAGCCAGTTAATCATAGGCAATAAAAGCCCTGGGCAAATGGGATGACTTGGCCTTTTTTTTTTTTTTTAATAATTATACACTGCAGCAGTTTGAGTTCTCAGGACAGTGGGCCTCAGGGGGAAACAAATGGAACATCTGCCTTAAAGGATACATAATGCATCACACACACTCACACTCACACACACTCACACACACTCACACACACTCACACACACTCACACACACTCACACACACTCACACACACTCACACACACTCACACACACTCACACACACTCACACACACACTCACTTACCTTCTGCTCAGAGCTGACAGACAGGCTTTGCAGGCGAGCAGTCATAAGCGTCAGACTCTGTTCAAAAGCTGCGACCAGGTTGGCCTGCAAGAGAAAAATGGAGCATTAGTGATGGGACAGACACGGACACACAGAACAACACTGAGTACACCTCACACACGAGTGTGTGTGTGTCCATCCAAGCTGGCGAGAAGGATGGGAGACGACAACGCAGAAAGGCTGTGGAACATGGAGGGGCGAAGTGATGAGCTGAACAGAAACTGACCTGGACGATGGAAGGATAAATACACGAGATCTGGCATTTGTCCACACACAGCATTTAGCACAATGTGCTGAATGAACACCACAAAGTGATTCTGGTCGCACTGTGCATGCGATCTTAAAAGAATGCGTGGAACATATGAATACTATTAATGAATCACTTTAAATGATTCCATTTCTGAGCTCTTATTCATGTGTGTGTGTACTGCTCAAGTGCTCATGAGCCATCCTTCCACAAACATTATACTTATCAACAAAACTATGACATCATCAGCATTTAGCTGATGTCCAGATGACACCTGATTAATGAACTCCACTTGACATCATCAACCAGCACCGGGCTGGGGGGTGTAGGGGGTGGGGCCTGCAGAGGGGCGAGGTTAAAATCATGCAACAGTGACAAAGGACAGGCTGGAAGTGACAGTCCAACAAACCTGGCCTGCCTGCTAGAGCGAGCAGCCCCCGAGGACCCGCAAACCAGCCCGCAGCCAGAAGAGGACATCAGCCAAGGAGAGAGGGACAGTGGTGTTAGGGTCAGGGTTATACTGCTCACTCACACACTCATGTTCCCACACACACACAAACATGTTAAGACAGTACTGGGATCAGATTGAGATAATTTCCATTGCACATGTAACACAATCATAGAAACTACTAAAACATTGCCAAGATGCAAGAGTGCACTAGAGGTGCTGGAATACACTACTGCATGATGCTTACTGAACCCAGTTCTGTAGAAAGGAAAAAAAAAAAATGGAAAAAAGAAAAAAAAAAGGCTTTTGAAGGGGAGATCTGCTTGATGTAGGTTAGTGAACGTTGTCAGTGAAAGGTGGAACGCTATGCATCTACAATCATTACAGTGATTCATCCAGTGATATGAAAAAATATTTTTTTTTTACCCAATTTTCTTTAAATTTGGTCATTTTATAATTCCCACCCAGTAGCTAGCTCTCTCCAATGACACCATAGATACCAACTGGGCAGGGTGAAGGCTAACACATGCTTCCTCGAAGACACACGACGCCACCACATCTGCTGCTCATGCTGTGCCATAGGGTCAGCTGAACACGCTCTGAGGAACGTGCCATCCACCCTCTTCCACATACAGTACATGAGCTCAGAGATGCCCACGATTGGTCAGAGTGTCACTTTAATTGACAGGGGGCAGAGTATGCCATCCGTCCCACCCAAGACAGCAAGATCGATTTTGCTCTCTTGGATGGTTGTGGCACTGTCTGGTTTCAACCTCACGACCTCACGACCTGATCGAGATGTTGCACCACTCAGGAGCCCCCTGCTGTTAGATTTAATAACGGGATACAAAAATAACTATTCAAGAACCTAGGAGAATTTCTGAATATTTAAATGATGGCGCATGAACATGTTAACAAAACAGCAAAAGGCCATTCGCACAGACCACAAACAAGACATTTAAATTAAAATAAATAAATCACAGCGTAAAAAGGCGAGTCTCGGTGAAAGCAGCCGAGTCAAGAGACTGCCACATACGAGGTGCGCTGCTGGTGTTTGGAACATGTCGGTACATACGTTAGCAGATAGCTGACTCGTCAGGTTCGCCACTTTGTCTTGAGATGCTTCAAGTTCACGCCGTAGTTTTCGGATTTGCTGTGAGGAAAGATAAAGTCTAGCCGTTAGTTCTTCCGTCTCCGCTACCAAACCAGAGACTGATGAGGATTCTTTGGAAAACACTGATGTGTATTATCATAAATAACATGTCGGCTTATAACATAAAATGCACGTAAAAATGAGGAATGTTTTAAACAGTAAGCCACGCCAGCTTATCAAAGGAGTGAGTTGAGGGCGTGCATAGCGTGTTCGACTGCAGATAAATATACAATTCTACTAGGACTGGACTAGACAACATTCTTAAAGTGGAAGCCAGTTGATGAAGCAAAGATTGCAGCCATAACCATAGACATAAACATGAAACAAGAAAGTGCTGACAGGACAGACTTACCTCTCCCTGCATTCTCTCCTCTGTCTGAGAACGCATGATGAAAGAAACAGAGGTGGGAGCAGTAAGACAGATTGAGAAAGCTCAGGATTGAGTGCAGCACAGAAAGATTTTTGGCAGCTTTTTAATATATAATCGCTAAATTACATTATATATACTGTATATGGTAAAAAGCACTAATATACAAGATTGAAAATATGGAATTAAAATGTAAAAATATATAGAGTATTTAGCCAGCGTGTTTCCTTCTGGACACTTTGTACTTACTGATGAGTAGTTAGACGATGCATTGGAGGCCAGGGAGAGGACAGAACCATGTACTGAAAAAAAAAACGAATATACAGAAAAATAACTGGCACCAATAATACAGCAGGGGGCATTATAGAGCTCATAAAATATGTAGTGTAAAAAAAGCGACTACAGTTTTAGTGGTTTCATAAAGTCGAGAAAAGAAAAAAATATATACCTAACCAGTTTGATGACGCACCCACAAACATAAGTTGTTGTCTTATCTTACAATTACATGTGATGCGTGAAATGGAATGATCCGACACAGTGTGTGGCAGAAAAGCAAATAACCCAGTACAATCCGATAATGAAACAGATTCAACCAGAGAGTCACATGTATTTACAGACATAAAGGTGATTCATGCGTGCTCTGTATCGTCTACTGGGACTACTGAGAGACAGATTAGTGTGAATTATGTGGTAAGTCAAATCTACAAAATCTACCAATAAAGGGTGGGAAGATGAAAAATTAGAAAAAATAAGTTAGATTATGGTGTGTTTAGTAACAGAGAGGGTAGAGAACCCCTTGAAAACCTTTGGAGGCACGTTAGCTTCTGATGACAACTGCAGACATTTGATTTTATCGAGTTTATATTTATATCGAGTTTCTATATAAATATTCAGTACATTCACCTCCCGAATATGATTTGGTCAGTTAGACCAGCTGTAACTGATTTTTACCTTGAAGCCACAGAACAATAAATTAGCAACTTGCAGACCACAACACTGTGTTTAATTATTATTGCTTGGTCGCAATTTATGATCATGTTATTTTTTCAGTCACACGTCTAGTTTCACTCAGATTACACTTCAATACCGTAGATGTCACGAAATACATGACCACCCTAAACTGCCTAATCTATAGAACATCTATGGACAGACTCACCATCCTCTCCAGGCTCCCGGAAGGATCCAGAGCGCATCATGCTCTTAGGCCGGTCGGCCAGCGACATGGAGCTTCCCAGTGGGGAACTTGCATACAGGTCGTAGCTGCCCTCATTGGCTGGGATACTGTTGGAGCGAGTGATGCGAGGGGTGGTGCTTGAGCTTGTAATGGGAGCCACTGTGAGAGACACAAGACAGACAAAAGTATACGGATTTTACGAAGTAGACCAAGACAGTGCTGCAGTACACGCAAACATATAGACATCAAAAAGCACAAAAGCTTCATGAATCAGTGAAAACTTGCTCTGAATCAATCTGGAATGTAAATGGAATACAGATGACATGATCAGTTTTACCATCGTCATGTTTTCAGACGTCCGAGACTGTAATACCATCCTGGCATATTCAGTTTCAGGTTGTAACACTACAATATGTTGAGTATAAGTACACACACACAATCACAGTCCACTTTATTAGGAACACCTGTACACCATCTCATACATGCAATTATCTGATCGACCAATCATGCGCCGGGGGGACGGGGGACGGTGCAATTCCATAAATAATTCGGATACAGATCAAGATCTTCAGTTGATGTTCACGTCAAACAAATACGATCTCAGCGACACTGAATCTGGGCAGTCAGAGATCAGAAAAAGGCTGCCTGGTCTCTTTCCAGACTTCTGCTCTTGTAGCCCATCCACCATAATGTTCGACGTGCTGAATGTGCTCTGTGATTTTTTTTTCTGCTTTGTTAAGAGTGCATATTTCGAGTTTTACTGGTGTCTTCCTGCCAGTTCAAACCATTCCACCCTAAACTCTTTAATCAGTGTTTTCTTTGTTTAGCCGCACCATTTTATGTAAACTCTAGAGATCGCGGAGCATGAAAATCCCAGGATCAGCAGTTTCTGAACTACTCAAACAGACTCAAAGTCTGTTACCGACAATCACACCACAATCCCAGTCACTGAGATCACAGTTTCCCCTCATACTGATGTTTGAGAAGAACATCAACTGAACCGCTTGAGCTACAGCTGCATGATTCTATTGGCTGATTAGATGATGGCATGAATCAGCAGGTAGTGGTATCCCTAATAAACTGGAAGGTAAATGTATGATAGATAAATAAAACTATAGATATCAACCTTAAAAAAAAAAATACATGAATAAAATAAAAATTCACATAAAGGTCATGTTAAATCCTTGAACGGACACTGCAGGGTTTCAAACGTTGTCCCAGTGGATTATACTCGCACTCACCCACATTGGTGGGTGGTGTTTTGCCAGCAAAGGATTGGCTCAAGTGAGTGGGTGATGGGAGTTGGGGTGGGCTCTCGGACTCGGTCATGCTCATTATCGTGTGGGAGTGGCGGCGCTCCTTCCCCTCTACTTCTGATTGGCTACTGCTATAGCGACTGCAGGAACAAAAAACAAACATGAGGTCAATAGTGCAGAACAGACTTGGTTCGAGAAGTAAATTTCCCTATTCGTTTTCTCCATAAACTTGAGAAAATTCTTAAATAAAAGTGTTGGAAGCATTAACCCAAACCAACCACCTACAGCATTAACCATGCCCTTACGACAATTATTTTAAAGCAAAAAAGAAAAAAAAGGAAGACTGTAAGTTAGTGTTTGTAATTACTGTATATATAATTACTTTACATACTGTTGTACAAGCTGCACAGTTCTTACTGCTGCTAAAAATCGTTCTAGATTAGTTATCCCTCACTTTCAGTTCTTTTTACTCTGGCTTGCTAAATCATGTCATGATGACATGTTCCACTTTGGACCCCCTTCACAAATAAAGCTGTCTGAATGCTCGATTAAAACAATGAACATTAGCCAAATCGGTTCCATTTGTGTTATATTTAGAATATTAATACTGATTTATGGGCTGGGGAAACACTAAAACAGATGTCCTAAAGAGGTGTCAATAGCTGCGTTTACATGGACAACAATAATCCACTCTTAATCCGATTAAGACCGTACTCTAATTAAGAAACTACCATGTAAACAGCAATTTGTACTTACCTTAATCTAATTAAGGTCACAATCGAAGTAAGCAATAATCGAATTAAGACAGGTGGAGTACTCCTGTTTTAGTCGCATTATGGACGTGTATTACAGACATGTAAACACCTTAATCACACTATGAACGTCGTGAGAGTTTTCACCGCATTTTGCGACAGGACACGATCATACACGGCAGTTTCACGTTTTACGGCGAACAAGAGAGTTCGGCTGTGTCCCAAATCGCATACTTTCCTACTATAGGCCTGTAGTGGGGAAAAATACATGTATCTCGGCTACTATATAGAGGGTAACTACGCGATTTGGGACACACCCACCGCTTCAAGCAGTCGTCTATTAGCACATATAGCATGATAAATAATTAACTGCACTTAAAGTGTTCGTAAAAAAAAATAAAAATAAAAAACACCCAAAACTGTATACGGTACCATAACGAAGACCAACTGTATGTTGATACGTGAATTTCTGGAGGGACGTCGGACGGCGTGGCGCGGTGACGTAATGACGTGTGCTGTTAATCTAATTATGTTCTAAAACATGTAAAACGGGTACATGACAGGAGAATTCTAAAAGCGACTCATGTAAACACCTTAATCACATTATTATCTTACTCAGATTAAAGTCAATAATTAGATTAATGCTGTCCATGTAAACGTAGTCAATGTCCTGTGTAACTGTATGACCCTGAAGTATCAGAGAGAGCAGATTAAACAGCTCGAGCCTGCTGTAACATTAGCCAACACTAGTTAGATACTTAACTTTCACTTAAAAAAACAAACCTATAAAACAAGCATTTTTACGCTCTTTCTAGAACCTCACTGCTTAACTCTATATAGTGTTAAACAGTAATGTTCTAGCATGACTGGCAGAGATGTGATGGTAAAGTAGAGTACCTTAATCCTTGCTTGGGTAAGGTGTTCCTGTCAGTTTGTAAACTGAGAGATGGAGACAATAGCAGAAATAAATACTTCATCTTATAGCATTGGTTTGAACATGACATCAACAGGCATTTTACCTAACTTGACTGATTACAATGGTGTTAAATATATTCAGTCTTAATCAGTCATACAGTAGGCTGTCGAACTATAGAGAATTCAACAGCTATGTTTCGCTTGTACCAACAGAGGGCAGTAGATACAAGCGCAAAATTGGATTCAGACCTATACTACGCCCTTAATACTTCCCTCCACGCTAGATCACATTTATCTTTGCAACCCTGACATCCCAGCCCACCTGTCATTCAAGGTGACCGATGTGCGAGTGCCTGCCCCCCATGTGCCCATAGTCCTGCCTGTGGCCTCCACCTGGTCCCCGAGATCCACACTGGGTGGCAGGCTCATGTGCAGAGACAGTGACTCCATGCTGCGGTGGACACCAGACATCTTGGGGTATAGGAGGGGGGAGCTGCTCAGTGAAAGAGGCTGACCCGAGAAGCAGCTTGGTGAGTCGATGTTGAGCACTGGAGCTGGGCTGGGTGTGAGGCGGCAGGGAACGCGCGAGCCCACCAGGTCCTGCAGCTTGGAGTAGGGAGGAATCTTTGGGGGAAGGTCTTCGATAGTCACACACGAGTCTAGGCTGTTGGAGTTCAGCTTGTCTAGGTGAGCCAGGCTCGGAGGGTGAGCGAGAGACTTGGCCAGCATTCTGGAACATTAGCAATGACAGATAGTTACTGTTATTGTAGTCAGGAGAAATGTTGTGCTAGATTTCTATTATACTCTCAATGTTACTCAATAATTACTCTGTGACTAGAACCACACAGGTCGACAATGAGACAACCCTACCTAGGTGCAGCTACAAGCAAAGACTTGTACATCCTATTCGTGTCCAAACGCAGCTTGCACTACAGCCCTATGTGTCTTAAAGAGTAACATTCTGACCATTCTGGCTAGTTATCAGGTTATGCTAACGACACTATTCACTGATAAATTAGAGCTAACAGAACAAGTACAGCCTGTATTATGCCTTAAATAACTGAGTAGCAGATTTTGCTACGATTTGCTGTGATAACCGGTGTTCGGGCCGCACACCGATTACATCACTTGGCCACCGCTACAGTTAAAAACTGAATGCGTCTGCTCAATTCAGCATGACCAAGTCGCAGCACACCGGTAATACTGGTTTTACCGGCATTGTCACGTGTCGATTAACTGGTGGGAAAATGTCCTCACCGTCACATCCCTAGTAGCTGACATTGCTTAAGTGCTCAAGGACTACTGATGTGAAAAAGTACGTCTCTGCACATTTAAGTTGTTCACTACATAAATACGAAATCATTTTATGTGTGTTCTAATTACGACTGTAAAGTCCAACCTTGGTGTGGTAGTTGGAGAACTCAGTTCTGGGTATTTGCTTGTGCTGGTCCTACGTGTCCTGTGGATCTGCTCTGCATTCTCTCCACAGCTCTCTCTTTGGGTCTCGCTCTTCAGAGAGATGTTCTCCAGGTCCGCTTTGGCCTTGGCCCTCTCCTTCTCCTTATCTGTCTGGTTAACAGGCCCGATGCTGCTAATGCGGCTGCCTGCCTTTGTGCTACCGCCATCCTTTCCTCTGGTAGGCATGGTAGCAGGTAAAGTGGGCATGGGCTTGAGGCTAAGGAGGCTGGCATCAATGCTGCTGCTAACAGGACGAGAGGCAGCTCGCCCTGTTAAACTCATAGCGCTGGACTTGGCGGGACGAGGGAGGCTTCGGTACTGAATGCTGCCACGGGCGTTTGGTGCAAGGAATCCGTTCTCACCGTTGCTGGCATCCAGGCTGTTCTTTCGGCTTCCTCCTCCGGGCACAGGTTTGGTGGGGATGCCTGAGGACTTAGGAGTTTTGCCTACTGTGGCTGACCCACTGGAGATGGTGGCACCTCCTGCTGTCATTACGGTGGCCGTGCCAGTGGTCGGTGTTTTCCTGTAGCCAAAGCTGCCTGCAGTGGGTTTGACGAGGCCTGAGGGGGGTTTCCGGTGCTCAACACTGTCCCGACCTGCATCAGAGCGGGAACGCTGCAGGCCTGAAGTCTTCAGGGATAACTTCTGCTTGTCTACAACCTTGGTGTCTCCTTTAGCTGCTAAAAGAGAAAATAAAACATCTTAGTGGAGGCTGTAGGATTTTGAAAAAATAAAAAAAAAATCATAAAAAAAAGTACAAGAGCTAATGAATCAATGAACATTTTCACGAAATTCACATTCATTTTCGACATTACGTTTTATTTTGTGCATAATAAGAACATAATCTCTAAGTAACTACGCTACTGAATGACAAACGACATCAGCATACGTCCCTTTTATCTTAATTTAGTTCCTGTGATGTGTACAGCACGGTTATGCGTTACTCACCTGCATCTGGATCTACTTAATGTTTCTCAAAGCATATAGATGAAGACAACAAAGCACAAATCCATCTGTATTTACTTAAGACACAGTGCGATCGGATAGCATCTAAACGGTCACAGAGGACAACGCTTCAGCCAAACTCATAAAAAAAAAAATAATAAAAAATTTTTAAAAAAAAAAATTCAAAACCACACGGCGCAGCTGCTGCGCATCTCGCATCACGATAAGAAAGCAGGTCTAGACTCGGCTGACTTCTACCCATAGAACTGTCTACATGCAGGATATGACATGCAGAAACTGATCCTAGATCAGTCTACTTTCTGTAAGAAGTTGGGTGAGTACAGTCCGTAAGGAGTCGGGTTAAAGCATGTCGCTAATAAGAGTGCAAGTAATACCTGCGCCTAAAAAGTCACTCTGTCCTATAAGTCTTGCTAGGCAAGTTAACTGCTTGCTTACCCCCTTTGACACAGGTAAGCTTCTTAACGTTTTAAAATGAGTGTTAGGTTTATAAAAGCATGGATCCAGTTACAACTCTAAATTATGCACTGTAGCTACTTGGCACAGTTAAAACTATGAACGCCTGCTTCTAACATTATACTGTTGCAGAATATGTTTTCAATAAGCTTTCAGTTGCAGCTTTCCGTGCCATTAATCCCTGCATCGCGATTACAATGTGAGTATAACACTTTATTCATAATATTGCTGGTTACATTAGTTTAAATTATGGCCACTCAAACACAAAATACAATCTATGTTGAATCTACAAGACCATCGATTATGTTTGCCTTTAAACGAACGTATATCTGATTAAATAAATCGATCAAAAATGAATCTGATCAACTGCGATGGATGGAACAACCTCGTTCGCAGAAATCGTTCAAACTTCTATTTTACGCAAAGCTGCCGTCTAGACGCAAAGGCAGTACACGGAGTAAGCCGTGTCGGATTAAGATCTCTCCCCAACTTCCCAAAGGCTTTATGCTAATCGAATTCTGGCATCTGCTACACAGCGACTCCCTCCATCTCCTGTGATAGCACTGTGATGTTTGCTGAAGAGACATTATTCCGAGTGCAGAACTACATCTGGTCTTCGTTCCGAGAGCTTACGTTTGACAGTGGAGGCTAGTGAAAAAACATATCACCCATTAACGCATCCTTTTTTTTTTTTGGTTGAGTGAGCCGGGACATTTGAACAACAAAAAAGGCTTTATGTTTGAATAAGATCGGCGCTATGAAGATATGGTAAAATAACGCAGATAAGCCGTGGTGTTTTCCTGTCTGCATGTTAGTTGATATGCATATTTACCGTAGATCATCCTATCTCTGTCATCAAGACATGCAGGAAAAGCTTTGATGTTGAGAAGGAATGCAACAATGGTGCAGGTGTGTGTGTGTGTGTGTGCGCATTATTATACACTTCTTGTGAATGGAGGCTTGATTTGACCGTCTTGTCTTTTTGGATCATGCGCATGTGTAACTGCGAAACGAGCGGAACTACGGTAAGATAAAATGCATCGCTCTTTCTCACCTGCCACTTTCAGCACGCTCTGTGACGTGTGTGTGATGGGAGATGTGACGCCTACTGGAGGAGTCTGGCCCTTTTTGAAGCTGCCTGGCTGTCCCAGGCTCTGTGGCTTTTTCAGCTCTCGTCTCGGGGTCTTCTCCTGCGCAGCGCCCTCTGCTGGTCTGCTCTTTCTGTATTTGCTAGAGGACTCGGTCTTCAGGCTGCCGGTATCATAGGCTCCACTGTCTGCTTTCTGCAAGGCCTTGTCCTCGCTGTACCAAGCGAGGCCGCTTTCCACCAGAGAGCGCTTCTCTGCATCTGTACGCAGCTGACAAGACACACAAACACACACACAATCATTCATTCTGCCAGACTATTCAGTAAATACACTGGATGATGTTGAATTGCACTGCTTGGAAACCGCATTTAAAATAGTTTTATATTATAAAGAGAAAAAGTACTCTGGATCGAAAATTTCAAAATGACACTTGCTTTGGTTTTGTTTCGAATCAGGCATAAAACACACAGTCTACACATACATACTATTTTGTATTTTGAATATGCTTGCCTGTTGCAAAGCAGTTAGTTAAATGCTGATCGTTATTTGGAACCTGCATTGCTATAGACCAGAGGTTCTCAACCTTTTGTAACTAAAGCCTCCCCGGTCACATGGCACGCACCCCCCCAATATAATTTATATATATATATATATATATATATATATATATTTATTTATATTAATTACACACCTAATCTATAATCAGTTTTAGTTAGATTTTTTTTTTTTTTTTGCTTTTGTACTTTTTTTTTAATTACTTTTCATAACTTGTGATTTTTTAAAATAACATGACTTTTATAAAACTATATAACGGACAGGTATGGAACATGAATGATATAAAATGTTTCTGAACACTATAATTACTTTGAACAAGAGAACTAGGTTGTAATAATGTGTACTATTTTACATGCAACACATGTTGAATTCCATTCGTCTTACGTTCCAAAAACATTCTCATACGAATGATGTGAATTGGGACGAAGGGCGTTTCGTTATCCATGACATTGTTAAATCTCCGGCTCTCAGCCCCTCACTGAACAGAGCAGACGCAGAGAGCGGTTGCTAAGGTTTGTCCAAAAAGTCAGTAAATTTGTCGCTAAAGAGGTCTGAAGAGACACTGCTCGGCACTGACAGCTAGATAAAAGTCAGGTTAAGCGCCGCCTCTCCCCAGCAAAAAGAAAACACAGAGGGAGAGGGAACGCGGGGTTTTTCATTCATACACACTCTGTTTGAAAAGCAATAAAATACACCAAGCACTCAAATGATGCCCTGTCTGTGGTGTTTTCTTGAAAACAATTCACGCCCACTTTCCGATCTCTCTGTGCCCCCCTGGTTGAGAACCACTGCTATGTACAAACATGGTAGAGAAAGAGAGACTGCTGTCGGGATTAAGGAAACATAACATTAAGTTTGCTCCTGAGAAATTAACCTTGTCCTGATCCTCAACCGAGGACTACTTTTGTTAATCCCGTTCATGTCATCTCGGGTAATGTTTCGTCACATTTTGGACCCGGGGCGTTTGCGCAGAGAGTTTGGAAGGGTTGGTGTGAAAGTTGTTTTTTAGAGAACTGACCCCTGGTCCACTTGCAAACAACGGTCTGGAGCTCATTTCCAACAAACTGTGGTGCAGTCCGAATCAGGTGTGGAAGCTGTCCGCTCTGAGTAATGTCACAGTACTACCTGTTGTAACTTTCGTTAAGGCAAGGAAAGGGTTGCTGTGGTCAGTGGAAGAGATGGAACATCTAGCAGATATGTAAAACCAGACTGTCACAGGACTGGAACACTGTAATTAGCTCACTTTTGCGATGTTAGTGTGAACAACTCATGTCTCGTGCTGGCCTGCATGACTAAAAATCTTCTTATATGTGATATTTTGCAGGTATTCCTGCATGATGAAATTCCATGCATCCAAAAAGTGCTATTCTTCACCACTTTAGTGTTGGTCATCACATGGATGAACCTGGTGCCTACCATTTTGCAAACCAACATGCCCAAAAGTGGTGTATGGAATTGCACAACTCCAGTGGAATTCTTCTATGTGGAAGCAAACCTGCACTTTATAAACCCCCTCCAACAAACAATCAGAACCAGTCCTGGGTCCGGACTGGTTTTCACACTGGGCGTAAAAACATGCGAAAAGCACAGAATAGGCGCTTGAATGAACGTACCAGCAAAAGCACTGGAATCAAAAGTTATCCACCGACGTGTGGAAAGTGCCACATCGTCTCCCACATGGCTAATCATTAAAGTAGCATTATTGCTTAGCCATGTGCTGTCTGTGGTATGATAATGATGAAACATGGCAAGATATTACATTTTCACGTAGGCTGTAATGGAAAACACAAATACAGCAGTCAAATGATTTAGGCGACTATACAACCATAACGACTTGAAGATAATAACATACTCTGAAATATATAAATGGCTCAGCCATATGCTAGTTCACTTGACAAGTAGTCTTTCCTCTATGGAAAAGCCAGCACGGAATGCTATGAAGCTCCTGAAGTAAATGAGACCCGACATGCTATCTACGGGTCCGAAAAGATGTGCGATTGGCATATATTGCCCTGTCAGCAATGCTGAACATGAATGGTGGAAAAATGCATACAAATATGAACGACACATGATGCAACAAACATCGACATTACCGCCAAAATCTGCCGTCTTGTCTTTTAAGAATTTGTTACAAAAGCTTGCATGTATCTATTATATTAAAATATCTCAAGCAGGCCACATTGCCATAGCAACCAACCCTGCAAGTCTATTAATGTGGTTTTATTTCTTCGGTCCTGCTGAGCCTGAATTTCTGCACTTGTTATTTAATTTCAAGTATTATTAAGCAGAGATTTCAGTAAACGCTGCTCAGAATACATTTCGGGCCAGGAAGAAATCATGCCATATGATTCAGATGCTCCCAATTCAAATGGAGGAGTAAAGCCAGGACTCTTGCAAGGTTCTGAATTCTGCGTTGCGCGATTTTCGGTTGTTATTTTTTGGGGCTTTGTGCGGTCGGAACAGACACAGGTCAAAGAACTGCGCACATGCCCATGCACACAACTTTATTAAATACAGACAGAAGCATTTTGAAAAGTCCACCTTAAACTAATACAGATGAGTGTTTCGATTCACAAGCAGTAAATTCGCACCAAAAAGTAATGGATAATGGATTCTGGCAAAAAGGTACATGTTGGTGAGTCTTCTCCTAATATTAAAAACTTGGGAAATCCAGTGGCAGAACCCAAAATAATACATTTAATTTGTCGCTAATAAATACACCAGTGGTATGGAGAATGTGGGATCTGTGAGATCTGGACCTATCAGAGGAAAGTCCAGTAATAAAATGCTCTACACAGTCCGTCCAGGATTTCGGGATTTTGCAATCACAGAAATAAATAAATGAAAAATCAAGCAAATTCTGTAATATCCGGAGGAGTTTGCAATTTTTCAAAATTACCGCAGATTTAGGCAAAGATGCATCATGTGACATCATCACAAAGCGTGTTCAGCTAAAGCCCTCTTCGATTAGCATACGTCGTACACGAGTATAGCTAAAAGGTCAACAAACAGCACTGTGAAAGGCCGTGCAAAACAATTTCGTGCAATTTCACGAATTTCCAGCAACAACAACAAAAAAAAAAAAGCACAAAAACTCCGCAAGCTGCATCGCAATTTTTGAAAAAGCCGCAGCAAAATCAAAGATTTTTGGCTGCAACGATCACAAAAAAATTCTTTAAGGAAATCCTGTAGGGAATGTCTATGGATCCAATAAACAAGCAAATTATTACTGTACACGTAAACAATATTTACTAATATTTGGATTATGTACATAAAACTGTGGAATTTTATTTATTTATTTAATTTTACGGTTAATGGGGTCCCCTGCATTCTTTATCAAATTAATCACTGGATGTTATTTTGTTATACTAATGACCAAAAAACCTGAAAAAAAAAAAAAAAAAAAAAAACTAAAGTAGTTATTTTTGCCTGTAATTCATGGCCCATACCTAAACATAATATATAAAAACTTATTTTTTTTAGACAAAACTACAGCTGTTGTGTTATCTATATACAGTGCCACTAATATTGGCACCCTTGGTAAATATGAGCAAAGAAGGCTGTGAAAACTTGTCTTTATTGTTTAACCTTTTGTTAAAAAAATTCACTAAAATACTCTCATGGATATCAAACAACTGCAAACACAACACAGATTTATAAAAATATATATATATATCTTCGTTAAATATAGGTGTGCAATGATTTTTGCCATCTTTTTAGTCAATACTTTGTGCTACCTCCCTTTGCCAACATAACAGCTCTGAGTCTTCTATAATGCCTGATGAGGTTGAATACATTAGTAGATGGCACTGTATATGTAGTGTTTACACAGTACTGAATGATGCTCTGCAATGCTTCATACAGTTATTGGTATATCGTGTTAACCACATGGCTGATTATTTTGCAAGTAAACTGAGGGTTTTAAATAGATCATATTTCTATAACATAGGATATGTCACAATATTTAGGTTTGTTAAAGTGCCATGAAAAAAAAAAAAGTTTCACCACAATGGCTTCAAGTGTATTTTTGCTTCACCTCTACAAAAATAAATTCTCCAAGATCATTTCTATGCTGCTACACGACGAGCTACAAGCCTCACTCAGGTGTAAGAAATTTACATCACGGCACTGATGAATAATCAAATCTGATTGGCCAGAAGGTGGTTAATTTCCTGTAACAGCACCTCTGACAATAATGCCAACTGCAAGGTAAATCAGTTTTATATTAATGCACTTGCTCGTTGTTTTTTTTTACATTATTATTTCTATAGTAGACCTTGTATGGCGGCCGTTCCTCAAAATTGGATTAAAACGTGTGTTATTTTTGATATGGTGCCTATTAAGGTTGTTCCTGGAAAATCTTGAGGACAGAGAGAGCTTTGTGGTTTCTCAATAACATGACAAGCAGCATTTTTTTCTTATGAACTTTATGTCAGTGAAATGAAAATGTTCATCACTATAGTTGCAAGAGATAACAGGAACTAACTCGTTTCATGGACATTTCACAATATTGGTAACTTGACAGTAACATTATGTTTCTCACACCCTGCATAAACATATGACTATGCAGAGAAGTACGTTCAGCTCCAGACTGATTCAGCCACAGAGCGGCAAACAGCAGTACAGGAGGTCCTTCATACTCACTGCTATCAGACTATATAACTCACCCACGCTGTGTTAACTGTGCAATGATACAACACTTTCACAATATATTTATTAACTTATTCTACTTTTTTCATTTCATATGAACCATCACACATTCCACTGACCGTCATTTTACGATCACTTGCACTACAGTCACTTTTTCTTTCACTAATGATCATTTTATTTATTTAGTTACTGCCTTGTGTATTGTATTGATGCAACTAAACAAGGTTGCAAGTACTCTATCTATCTCTCTATCTAACTAGCTATCTATCTCTTTCTGTATTAAAGCATAATCTACCAGAACCAGAAGATATGACTACATCACCCCGATTTTATCCACACTGCATTGGCTCCCAGTAAAATTTTGCATTGATTATAAAATAATACTATTGACCTATAAAGCACTGAATGGTCTAACACCACAGTACCTGAGTGAACCTTTGGTCTTTTATGATCCACAACGCCTACTTCGATCAAAAGGTGCAGGCTATTTGTTGGTATCTAGAATAGTGAAGGATATAGAAGGGGGAAGAGCTTTCTCTTATAAAGCTCCACAGTTATGGATCAGTCTTCCAATTAGTGTTCGGGTCTCAGACACAGTCTCAGCGTTTAAGTCCAGACTGACAACATTTGTTTAGTCAAGCTTTTTGTAAATAGTTTTTTCTTAGGTAAAGGAGCAGATCTAGAGGGCTCACAGGCATACAGTGTTGTGGTGAACTGGGATGTTTGGATGCTGGCCGCTTTATGTCCCAGGGCACCTTCATGTCTGTGTTACCTTCGGGCTCTCCCTTTTAGCTATGCTGTCATAGCTAGTCTTGCCGGAGTCCCTGCTTGCACTGACACAGAATACATTGTCCTTAACCATTACAAGACAATCAGCATACCTAATAATCTCTCCCTCTCTCTCGTTCTGTCGAGCTACACATGATACTCCTGAGATGCCAGTGATCCTGATCCCTTCTGCTCTCCTGACCTGCCCGATCCATCCTGATGCCCTACTTCTGGTTGGAGTTCTCATCAACTGGAAGTCACATGCTGCTACTGAGGATGGCCCCACATGCAGCAGTCTAAAGATCACTGGGATTGCTGAGGATGGTACCACTTGAAAACCATAAGATGGCTTTGGACCTCAATTTATATGAGCAGTTATTCTATGATGGCGTAGGACTACATTTACTATGACATCCTTAGGACTACAATTGCCATAATCAGTTCCATCAGTGAACAGTGGAGAAGTTCAACAAAACAGACTTCAAGTAAAAACTGTAATGAATTTTCCTGGTTACACAACTGCACTATTTGACCACGTAGTATTAGCACATTTATAGAAGGGATTTATTTATAATTGCACTATCCAGTGTTACCCAGATGAGGATGGGTTCCCTTTTGAATCTGGTTCCTCTCAATGTTTCTTCCTATTGCGTCTCAGGGAGTTTTTCCCCTTACCACCATTGCCTCTGGCTTGATCATTAGGAATACATTCATACATGTAAAATCTATATCCTGAATTGATATATTTCTGTAAAGCTGCTTTGGGACAATGTCCATTGTTAAAAGCGCTATACCAAATAAAACTGAACTGAAAACTGAACAATCAGATAAAAAATTAACTGTTGAAAAATTGCTGTTATATAAGAAGAATAAAACACTTCAGGTCATGTTGTTTTTGGAAAATAATCAACTTGAGGGTGCTTTACGGGCTACCTCGACACCCCATTGTTGATTATTATATATTTATTTTATTTTCAAGCAGAACAAAAGCAGATGTTTTTATTCCTTTCGTATGATAAGTTACTATGTAGTCAATCCTGGTGAAAGAAAACTTACCATTATGGAGGAGTTCCGTCGGGAGCCGACTGGTGTAGTGGGTAGTGAGTTCAGTGAGGAACTTGCATTCAGATCCTCTGAGCTCAGATTATCAGAGCCATCACTCAAACCACTGCTGATGGAGCTGCTCTCATCCCACCTGCAAACAGACATGGACAAAAAAAAACAACAAACAGGATTTTTAAGTTTTAACTGACAACAAATAGATCCTGTCTATGATTTGGTTGCTGGCCCACTTGCTATCTCTGGTATACCAATTTCAAAAAACATACAGAGGGTTGACAATATTTTGTAAAATCTCCAGGGATCCTAACCAATGTTCTTAAGCAATCAGGCATCTCCACTATTTGACCAGACTGAGAGACAGTCATGCTGAGCACCCAGCTGCTCCTGAAGTGGCATGTGCAGCAAACAGGACGTTAAAGACAGACCACCCTTCCAGTTCATTAGCAAGGTATATGCAACATGAATAATCACATGGTGAGTGAGGCTTCATGACACTGAGATGGTTGGAAAGATCACTGGCTGTGAAAGGCAATGCACCTCCACTGTCCTGTCTGGATTTTCAGCTGGTGGGGTGTCCATGTGTTTTGAAAGAGGACAATCTGGCTGTTGCTAATCAGACTGGCGGGATTTACCTACTGCCCTGCATGAGAATGGCATGATTCACACTGCATAATAACCAAAAGCCACACCTGCATGCGAGTACACACACACACACACACACACACACACACACACACACACACACACACACACACACACACACACACAGCAGTATAATGCTTTTGCAATACTAATAATACAGAAGCCTGCAACACATAAGTGAATACTCCACACATCATCATCATAAGCTACACATTTTTGTCTACACATGACCATGCGTTCACATATATTTAATTATTCTGCAGGAAAACAGAAACAAAAAATAATGAATCTAGAATTTAAGTATTAAGTTTATTTTTTAAACAGACAAATCAAATGCCATTTTGTCATAGGATCTGACTTTTTTTTCCAATTGTTTATATGGAAACTTCCTTATTTTATGTCTGGGATTTTCTTTCCATCTGTCCGTCTGGCCGTCCCCCCACCCCCAATTAAAAACAGAGAAAAAAGTAAGATAACCAGAACGCCTGATTTTAGCTTTCCTTTACCTTTAATCAAATTAAACGGCAGCAAGTCAAGTCCCAGGATCCCGCTAGCCTTTCCAATTAAAAAAAGATTGCTTCACCCTGCTCATTTCCTTCCTAGTTATTACAAACAAATCTTCAGACAGTGATTATTTACACGCGTGTTTGCAGACACGGCTTTATAAACTCGCTCTCTGTTACTGATGTTTCAGTTTCATCACTCGTAATTCCAAGGTCATCAGAGTTCAAACGCAGCCTGTGAAAGGTTTTTTAAGAAAACATTTCTTACATATACTGAGCCTTTTTACGACTGGCTCCCCTCAGCCTGTAAACATAAAGCTGAAACTAAGTCCCAGCATGACTGAGCTGGTGTATATTCCTGGAGATGCATCTCCACAGCATGATGTTGTGATCATGATCATCTCCACAGCATGATCTCCCTGGACGCTCAGATGACACCATCCGAAACCTCATGCACCCTTCTGGATAACCAACTAGACTTATCCCCTGACACTGCTAACTTGATCATGGAGGATTCTCCTTTAAAGCATCAGGAGAACTGGGCCATTTCCCTCCACAGAGGCTACTCAGGTGCTTGTTCAGTCCCTTTTCATATTGAGACTGGAATACTGCAACTGGCTTCTGGGAGGTCCGCACCTGCACACCATCTGACCATCTTTTAATCTCCCCGAGTTATCCCATATTACTGTATTCCTTTGGCACTGCCTGCAAAGCCAAAAATGGACCAGGCCTCACTCACACGAAGGCGCTCATCAAAACCGGCCCTGCACCCGATCCTCTAGCACAGCTCAACTTAACCCACTACATCTTAAGGTACATGGTACGCATGCATCAAGAAGTAAACGCTATCGGGCTGTCTGAAAAGCCGAGTCACTTGCTGTCTTCAAACAAAGAACTACCTCTTCACCAAGCAGCAGAATTACACTACATGGCCAAAGGTCTGAAAAATACAATTGAATAAGATGTCTTTATATGCTGCAGCATAAACGCTTTCCTTCAGTGGAACTAAGAGGTCCAAACATGTTCCAGCATGACAATGCCCCTGTGCACAAAGCGAGCTCTATGAAGACATGGTATGCCACGGTTGGAGTGGAAGAACTTGAGAGGCCTGCACAGAGCCCTGACCCCAACCCCACTGAACACCTCTGGGATCAACTGAAACATCAAATGCACCCCAGGCCTCCTCACCCAACATCAGTGTCTGACCTCACTAATGCTCTTGTGGCTTAACGATCACAAATCCCTTCAGCCATGCTCCAAAATCTACTGAAAAGCCTTCCCAGAAGAGTGGAGGTTATTATAACAGAAAAGAGGAGTTAAATCTGGAATGGAGTGTTCAAAAAGCACATATGGGTGTGATGCCCAAGTGTCCACAAACTTTTCACCATGCAGTGTAGCACATATTTAATACATTATTTATAAAATCCCCCGACTTGTGTGTTTTCTTTTGTTGCTGTACTAAATAGAGCAGACTCAAATGTTTAGACAAATCGCTGTTTTTTTTTTTCCTGGACAACGTAATGAAATTTTGCAATTCAGCCATTATTGTTATTTTGGAGTCACTTTAACTGCCCAATCCGTCACTGTAATTATATTTGTCCCTGGGCGAGACGTTACGAAACCTCATTTATAAAGAAGAGCTTGTATTTCACACTGAGCAAACATTTAATCCACATCACAACCTTGCTGATTTCTCAAGGCAGGTTAACATTTCATCCAGATATGCATTTAGTGGATGTATTCTCGGTGTGAGCCGTTCAATCTGCATGCTCATGAAATGTTTTTCTGCGTTTGAGCATACTCTGTTTTTCTCCATGACAATTTTTCATTCATTACTTTAAATGCCTCTCATTTGTATTTGACATCTATGGTCAGCAATCAGCATTTCATGGGCATTGCAAGCCCCCCTGCAGAGCCCAAATTGCTCAGTGGTTACAGGCTAAGCACGGTCTTCACCAATGGAAAAGGGGAATTAGATGTGCCAAAGTGCTGGGGGGGGAGGACAAAAACATCCTGGTGAATCTTGGAAGGCAAAGTTAAGAAGCAGGCAGTTAGCGTTAATCACAGGTTGTGAGTGCGGGGGAGAGAATGGGCATGCTTAGACAGCTCTGTAGCTGAATGGCTCTCCAAAAGCCACAGCACAAGAACAACCAACGTTTCTTATTCCCTTTCCACAGAGGTTTCCATTTGCACTCTTTGAAAATGCAAGAGTGGCACTTTGGAGCCATACACACTACAACACAATGTGTCAGCAAGATTCCCTGCACACTGGTAGGACAAAAGCAGAGATCATATCAAAGGCAAAGACCTCAAAAGATGTTCGTTAACCTGGCCAAAAAAAACCAAAAAAAAACAACCGTTGTCTGTGTTAAATATGAAGCACATGTTTTGCTGTGCTTCTTTTCAAAAGGATTTTAAACTTTACATAAGGTAGATCCAAATTTAGACCATAATCTAGGCCTAATGCAGTCCTTAAAGTGCACCTATTATGTTTTTTTAAACGTGCCTAATTTTGTTGTAAAGGTCTCATACAGTAGGTTTACATGCATCCAAGGTCACACTTTCATTTTCTCATAATTTACTCTGCAGCATCACCTCTTTTTCTCAGTGTCACAAACGATTCGTTCAAGGACCTGTTCACTCTAAACTCCTCCTTCCAGAGAGCCTAGTCTGCTCTAATTGGTCAGATGTCCAGTCTGTTGTGATTGGTCTACCGCTTACAGCGCCTGTCGGAAAGGAAACTCCCACTACCATATCCGAGTTTCAGCTCCGTAATAATGTCGGTTTTACTTTACCAATTTGAGCCAGAGTCCAATAATGACGCGTCGGAAGATGAACCCGAACCACCATCGCAAGCACGACGAGAACAGGTCGTTTCTCAGTGGTAATTTTTTATATGTTTTTTGACAGTAACGTGAGTTAGCCGGTTAGCAGAGGCTAACAGCTAAAAGGCTAACAACTGAGCACTGGCTGTACACATATACAACACAAAACCATGCATTTGGAACACTGTAGAAATATATACATAAATAATCATACATACAGGTTGTGATTCCGAGGGGCAAGACGGGCCAAATAAAGTGGGTACGGCCCATCTTTAATGAATAATCGTTTCGTAAATTCCGCGTTGAATGCAGCTAGATTCAGTCAGTTAAATGACGGGAACATAAACGGAGGTCGGAGTTGAACTGCTGTGGTATCGTTTTAAAATTAATTTTAACCACTGACGCTTTACATCCTCATCCTTTGGGAGTCCATGCAAAGCGGTTTTGCTTTCAGAGCGCAGAAAACTGCGTCTTCTAGACATGAACCTAACTCTTTCAGGATGCAACCTCAACTGTAGTGTTTGAGGACGGGTCAAAGTACACGTTCGCCAACATCCAATGAAGACCAGAGGCGGGTTTTTTGTTACCTACATAACAAAAGGTTAGTACAGGAAGTAAATCTGGAATTACTGATGACTCGTTTCAGCTGTTCAGAATCGGTTCCTTATTTTGGGAATCGATAACTCCGTTTGTCGTGCGCTTTGATTTTTGACACTTTGCAGACTTTTTACATTCACAAACAGCTCTAGAACACACGACATGAAAGGTAATATCTGAAAAAGCATAACAGGTGCACCTTAATATGGGCCTATATGTTGCTACAGTATTACTTAGTGTATAGGTGAAGAAAAACCACAAGCATTAAATAGAGCCAGAATATAAAGTACACAGTACCATGATAGCATGGTAAATCCACAGTCATGGATATAGCTCTGGCAGAACTTGTAAAAGCAGGTCTCCCCAAGCCCTGTTTACTTTATACTCTTTTGTAAGAGGCAGCAGAAGACCACTGCTTTCTCGACACTCTGTGACAATCCTATCTCTCTTTGGCTTTACTCAGCTGTGAAAAACAGTGCCGTATTCCCAGTGCCGCCACAAGGCCACCAGAGTACCATGTACAGATTAGAAGGGAAACAGCTTAGAAAGAGAATGATAAGGTGATGTAAGGTTTCTTTAAGTGGAAAGGGGTTGCCTTTCCTGATTTATTTGATACTAGCTAAGTCTAAATTGGTTAAAAGCGAGTGCATAATTGTGCATAACTATTTACACAGTAAACAGAAAGGTCAAAGTTAACAGATGGCAGCAAAAGACATCTAGTCCTTGACTTGGACCACTAACAAGAATCAGATTTCTCTGTAAAACGAGGTCTTCGGAAACGTTCAGCCATTATCACGCAATTCTTATAGCGTAAAAGAAATTGAGAAGTACAAATTATAAAAAATAAGTCGGCTATGTTCCTACAAAGTCTAACTCCGACAGAAAAATGCTCAATGGACAGCTTAGGAGACTGTCTGTTGATGTAGTGGAGCTGTTTCTTTTAATGGGCTTTTAAGGTGTGTGAGGTAGCAATTCAGACTTTTCGCTTTCAGCTAGTCGAGATGTACGTCTGTAAGACGGGGCAAAGACAGATAGAAAAGGAAAGTCAGCTGGTCAGCAGTAATCGACCCCAAACTTGAAAAGGGGGTGAAAATCTAGCCATTGTTTTTGCTGGACTGGATCCAAGTTGGCTGCTTGAGTTATATGCTTGTTCTGTGACTTAGGAAAATAATAAATGACTGAGTGGGGTGGCTGTTTGGGTTTGAAATATTGGCTAGAGGATGGCTGTAATTATTATAGCGTGTTGTACTCCTCCCAAATTCAATTTCTATGCCAAAAGCACCAGGGGCTTTGGGACAAGTCCTACCTTTCATCCTTCAAGCCAAGTGTGAGTCAGTTTACACCCTCCTTTGACAAACACGCGTCTCTAAATTTCTGGAAGAAAAAAAAAAAAAAAAAAAAAAACATTTCTAAAAGTTTAGAACTACTCTAATTAGCAATGCACCCCCAACTTCCCCTGACCTAGGAGAGTTTAAATATGAACTTGTCTAGCTGTTGTATTCTCTGGAACTCTCTGGTTTTCCTCAAGCTAATCAAAACTGCTACACTTCCCTCTTTGAAGTAAGCTGAAGTCCAAGCTGAAAAATACCTTTCTAAACCTATATGATTAGTGCAGTAATGTAGTGGAAGTTTATGAGAACTCTCCAGGATGCGGTATACGTTAACATTAGGACCAAAGAGACTTTAAACTACAGGGTGTCAACAAAATAAAAGAAATGGTAATAAATCTCAATTTATTAACAACAAAACACAGCCGTAGATCTTATTCAAATGGATACATGCGTTTTCTATAAACAGCCTATGATTTTTGAGTTTGTAAAACATTATACCATGGTGCTACTGAACTCTCGAGTCTGAAGGTGTGGAATAATCATCTATGGGGGGCAGCGGTGGCTTAGTTAGCGGTTAAGGCTCTAAGGGATACTGATTGCAAGGTCGGGGGTTCAGCCACTGTGGGAACCTTGAGCAAGACCCTGAACCCTCTCTACTCCAGGGGCGCTGTATCATGGCTGACCCTGCACTCTGAACCCAACTTCTTAACATGCTGGGATATGCGAAGAAAATAATTTCACTGTGCTGTAATGTATATGTGACCAATAAAGACTCAAGATCATTATCATTATAACAGCAGCTCTGACAGTGACGGTGGCTGTAAATCAAATCACAGGTTTATATTATATTAATGCGGTCATTCTAATACGTTATCATTTCTACGGTAACACCTCATTCACATTGACTTGTATGGTGGACAAGCCACATAATCCACGTATAATAGTAAGAGAGTTAAAGAAATGGGTTGCTATTATAACAAAGAAAAGTGTGTAGTGATTGAAATGGTGACGTTTTCTGTAAGTAGGTGTTTATATAACGTTTACTAAAGGTAGTCCCAGGTGTCAGTGCTTTGGAACAGTCAACAAGTTGGAAGAATTTTTTGGAGAATCTTCAAAACAGAGGAAGTCCTGCTTTCCTGGTTCTCTGTAACATGGCAAACTGAATTTTTTGTGTGTCTTATTAACTTCAAGAGAGATTAAAAGAAAAGAAGAGATATACTGGTCCCAGCTGCCAAAAAAAAAACAGGTCGCCAGGACGTCCCCGAAGTTGCCTCTACGAACTTCCCCTGTCCCCCAAATGTCCGTGTTTAGGGTCCCCTTGAACGTCCATAGGACGCTCACATGACGTCCAGCGGCCATTTGAGATGCTTATGGGACTTTCGCGGATGTCCTTGGAACATCCGCCAGCGAACGTTATTAACCGGACCAAATGCGGATGTCCTCGGAACGTCCGCCAGCGAACGTCACAAACCGGACCAAATGCGGATGTCCTCGGAACATCCGCCAGCGAACGTTATAACCCAGACCAAATGCGGACCTAAGTGGACGTCCCCGTTTGCTGGGGTGAGGGAACACTTGTTTTAACATGTGTTAACAGGAACTGACTTGTCTCACTTCTGCAAAACGTTCAATGCAACTGCAACTATTGAAAAGTGCAACGTGCCATACGTTAATAAATGTAAAAATTGATTACAGAACATAATCAGTAGCAAACCACTGTGGTACAAGAGGAGTAAAACACTTGGAGGCGTGCTGTAACAAGAAAATAATCCGTGGTGTAGTGGGGTGGGTCGCACCAGGACACATCACACCATCCCGTGAATGATTTTCCTTTAACAGCAAGTGCTTTATTCCCTATGACACCACACCGAACAGAAATGCTTAAAAGTATTTAAACTGAAAACATATCAGTCATAGAAAAAAACGTCAAGTGTGACAGCGCTTTAACCAAACTCCCTTCAACAACAAAGAAATAACCCCAAAAAAATGAATGTTGAGGTCAATATTACATGTTATTACATAATATAATATAATATAATATAATATATTATATTATATAAAATAGATTCTCAATAGTGTTAGAAACTACAAGCTCAAAAGACTGTCACTAAAGCTCAAAAGATGTTCTGGTATAAGGGTTTAAGAGGAAAAAATGATTATAGGAGTCATATTTAGATTTTTGCCACTTCAGTCAGGAAAAGACAGAAATAATCTTCACCTCAGACTAAATGTTCCACATCATGTATCAGAGCTGCCAAACTTCCCATTAGGAAAATAGACCTATAGAGCTAGACTGAACTGAAACTAGACTGAAACCAGCAGACTCTAATCTCTAACTTCATGCAAATATCACGGAGACTGTTGTGGTGTTCATAACGGCTTAAGCAAACAGACTGAACCCAACAGAAAACTCTTCTAAGAGCAGTTTACTCATGATACTCATGTAACAATTTCTAACTACAGGGACAACACTGTAACACTGTAGCACTGAATCTATCTCTCTCTACATACATGAGCAACCCTGGGCTTGTCTATACAGTAAAAGCAGGGGAGGAGGGTCAGTTGAACACTTAAACGCACGTAGAGGTTATGAAAACATTTCTTTCAAACCAGTACTCGCAAACAAACAAACAATAAATTGTTTTGTTTTACTCACATGAAACGTCCCGCGGTCCTGTTCATACGCGGCCTTATGGGACGGACGTCAGCACGTGCGCTCATCTTCAGCGCGAGCTCACAGATTTAAATAATCCGACCGTTGGACTTGAATTCAAATCGCTTCCATTCAAACGGTTCAGTCAGAGAAGTAATCTATCCGCTCTCTGTTACGCTTTCTCTCTCGCTCTCTCTCGTGTGTGTGTGTGTGTGTGTGTGTGTGTGAGTGAGTGAGTGTATGGGCGACACCCCCAGACTTGTCCACCACGTCGGTCTCCACCTCTCCTTCTCCTCTAATTGTACCCAGATGTATCACACCGCTTAGCTAAGTCTCCAAAGTGATCAATACACTAATATGCTATGAACTAGTTCACATTCATACTACAATCATTTCTCCAGTGTGTGGAAAGTTTTTGCAGTAATGTTCAATTCAACGCGAAGGTGAATCATTTTTAAATAATCTAAATAAATAAATAAATAAATACTACTAATAATAATAATATGGTCATACATGCAGCTACATTATAACTAATTAACTGAGGGGGAGGGGGGATTTATCAAAACACTGACTAGGCAATTTTGAAGCTTGGTCCTCCTGAAGGCAAACACAAAGGGCTTCCTCATGCCAAGGTGGACAGATGGGAAAGCTAATTTTTGAACAGGGAAGCCATAGTCCTGAGATAGTAAATAGTACGTACAAACCAGTACAACCGGTCCCATCTGCGCCAGTCAGCTTTATTCGCAACAAGCTATGTTTGTGGACTGAAACACAGCGCCCCTTTGTAATTGCACAAGTGAGATTTTAGGAATGAGGAACTCTGAGGAGCTGAAGGAACACTTCCTTTTTGCTCTGCCATGTCAACAAAACACTCACTCTGCACAAATCTGGCTGAAGAGAGATCACAGGAGGTCTTTAATCCTGGTCTTCATATTAAATGTTTAGACTAGGCCTGTAATAGTGAGACGTAATGGGTTTTTTTTTTTGTTTTTTTTTTTTGGGGGGGGTGTTCCAGATAACAGCTCATCGTGCTAGACTTGGTCTAATGCGATGAGGTTTTCCACACATTCATTACTGGGCATCTTTGAAGGGGAGGGTTTCCTCCCTGTCTGTGAGAACTCAGCAGGGAGACCTGGAAGAGATTTTACCCAGTGATCTCCACATGAAAAGAAGGGAATGTCGATGAATGTATGAAGCATCACCAGTGGAAAGTGAGTGAAACTTTAGCCACGATGTTCCTTGATCGTATGGACAGATTTAGGCGGTATCTTGGCATACGGTGTGGATTTTGCGCTCATAACTACTTAAAGTGCCCAAGTAGAGCTTCAGACTTTCAGAGTTTCTCTCTCCCCCTTGTTTCCTTCTGCTGTATTGGTGCCTTTCCACTGACCATGTCTGACACACAAATACACATTCTGTGTGTGGCCCAAGATGATTCACACCCTGGATACATGCATCTCAATAGGGACAGTGAGCACACGTTGGGAGTAATATGAGGATTGTCGTAAACACATAGCCGCTAGTCACCTAGGTCATTTTGTCTGTAGACAGAAGCATCACAAGATTCCTATCTCTGGCTTTCATGTAAAAGTACCTTGAAAACAAGGATAAATAAAGTTTTTTCCACACTTGGTCTGCATTCAGCATTCCAAGTGGTCTCAGAATGATAAGAATGATGACTTGGCATTTTTTCCCATATGTGAACATAACAAACAAGCCCCTCTAAAAGGGCCCTCAAGTGAACTGTGCTCAGACCACCTCTAGAGACGGTCCCAGTATGGTTCGTTTGTAGTTTATTTTGTGGCCGGTTTGGTTCGTGTCTTGTGTAAACAAAGTGGTCCCAGTCCACTTCATGTTTTACTTTACTGTTGGTTAACGAACTTGAGAACTACTGTTCATATGTGGCTGCAGTTTTCTGTCACCTCACAACTAAAAAAGAAAAAAGCAAGTGAAAAAATAATTTAATGGCTGCACTTGGTCCCATGACCAAGCAAGAAGGCTTAGAAAGCAACATGACTTGAGGCAATAGAGGCACTGTGTAACTAGTAATTACCTTATTGAGCTTAAGTAATTAGGCAGGAATAATAATAATAATAATAATAATAATAATGTCAGAGACAGGGAAATAATATATTACTATTGTAATGTTTGTAGTGTATGCATGCATTTTGTCTATGCCAAACACTTCCATTAGAGGAAGAAATATGGCTAGGCCTTCTGTTGTATTGGATGATTCTTCCAAAAATAAAAAATAATAATAAAAAAAAATTCCTCATTGCTTTATTTTTCCCCTAGATGCTTCTGGTATTTCACTTAAATTCTATTTTTTACATCCACAATCAAATGATAGCATCATGTCAAATAATTATTTTGATTTATATGATCCATTATTCAGTATTACACAGCTGGGCTCTGAGCTCTAAAGAAGTAGTGGTGTGAACAACAAGTGGTCTAAGTGCCCATCCATTATTAAAAAAAGAATTCCCCAAAAGATAACTAAAATCACTTGTATCGTGAACACTACAGACACAGGTAATTTTCACCTAGTTTCTGTTTGGGTCCACTCACTACTGAGTATGGTTCATTTATATGTGAAAACACCCAGACTGTATTTACAGTAGGTCTACAGTAGGTACAAATCTATCAGATTAAAGAAAAACAAAAACAACATGTATGAATGCACAAAGCTAGATGTAATCTGAGCTGTTTATCAGTGCTGGTGTTCAGATAAACACAGGCACATCTGCCTATTACAGCATTTCTCAAACACAGACAGAGCGACTTGACCAACGGCAATGACCCAGAAATGTTTGCTTTGGTCTAAGACAGGCTGCCAGAACTGTTCTTATTAGGAGCCAGATGGAGATATATAATCCATAGCAATAATTAACAGGACTATGGGACTACGTAAATCTAAACAGGACTACACTGCTGTAAATGTAACTGCATGACAGCATGACAGACACTATCATGTCACATTAAGCTGTCTTTTCATTTCAGCCACCTGATTAATGTGCACATTTTTTAAGCACACTTTGCTATAAAGATATTCAAGTTAATAAAGATTTGACTGATTTCACACACTACATATTGCCCATTGTTTCTTTATGGTAACTGATTATGGTAATCAAACAGTCATTTTCCTCTGCACACTATAAAAAAAATAATTATTCAGACATCGTAAAAACTCGTAAAAGCCAGTGTAAAAACTCTATTGTTAATATTATATCGTTAGTCACTTTGGTGCAGCCATAAACACAATAAAATATACTTAGAACCTTATTAACATTCTGAAGAGGGTGGGTGGGTGGTGGAGGAAGAGCTTGGGATCTGATAAGCTTTTAGATTCGGTTTTACGTGATAGTGACACCTAGTGTTCAAACAAGGAACTTGTTTGTAATAGTAGTAATAATAATAATAATAATAATAATAATAATAATAATAATAATAATAATAATTATAATAACAACAATAACAACAATAATAATAACAACAACAATAATAATAATTATTATTATTATTGTTGTTGTTATTATTATCATTATTATTGTTATTATTAATACTTTTTTTTTTGCATTTGACATTGTGATTATAATTGGTGAAGAATGGCCAACAGTTCTTATCTTCATTATTAAGTTGTGGTTTTGTGCAGAGACTGTATGGCAGATTATCTCCACCAAGACTGTTTGATCAGTTTTACTTTGTGTAGCAGTTACTAGATCCTCTTATCAGCTCTACTTACTGCGCCCACCACTCAGCTGTTACTGAGAAACATGGCCACCATGCACCATATGGTTCTGACAGTTTTATTCCTCAACTGATAGAAATGCAAAATGCAGAAGGATAATAACATAACATGAAAAGGCTATGGTAATAGAGGCAATATAAAAACGACAAATTCTGCACATTAATCCAGAGGCAGTTTACCAAACCATATACTACATTATATACTACACACACAGATACACATATTATTTCACTTATTATACGACTTAGCAATCTGCCTCTAGATTAAAAGCCATAGACATAGACACCAAAGCAAACATCATCTTCAGGTTTAAAAACTAAAGGCATAATATAAAAGCAAATTTATAAACCATTGTCAATGCTTTGTTATTCTTGTACAGAGAGATACATAGGCATAGGTGTGGGCAGGAAGTGGCAAACGAAAAAAAAGCAAACAAGGAAGCCTGTTTTCACTAAACCTGGCTTGTAAAAATAGGGAGGGATTCTGTCACTGCTGAACTAAACACAGGTATAGATTTAATATGTTCTAATAAGTGTTGCTGCAACCCACTGAAATGCACAAACACTCATTTATACTGTAGCTCATGTATTATCTTTTTTAATCCTAAGAGTGGTAACAGTTAAGCTAACTTGTTTAGTCTACATTTCTCATCTTAAAGAGCCTCTGATTGTACAGTCAGTGTTTGGAATTCTGGGAGAATATATATATATATATATATATATATATATATATATATATATATATATATATATATATATATATATATATATATATATATATATATATATATATATATGTTTTCATTAAATATATATGATGAGTCTTTATTAATCACATATACATTACAGCACAGTGAAATTCTTTTCCTCGCATACCCCAGGGGTGAGAACGCAGGGTCAGCCATGGTACAGCGCCCCTGATTAAGGGCCCAACAGTGGCAGCTTGGCTGGTGCTTGAACACCGACATTCCAATCAGTAACCCAGAGCCTTAACTTCCAAGCCACCACTGCTCCAGTGTACTACATTACAGGTAGAACTGACTGGAATGGCCACAGTCTATGTAGTAAACTGAGTCAGGTCCTTTCCCCTAATAGCCTTGTAACCATGGCAACAACTTTATCATGTCCATAAACAATTGTTATTCATCCCCTTATCACCACACCTCTATCCACATGTATTTTCAAAGCTACAGGATGTAAGGATTTTTGGAATTTTGCCATCTTTATTAGAAAAATGCTGTTGTAAGCTACTTGCAGAAGAACAATTTATAATACATTAATCTCATAGCTGTGAGTTGTAAGTCAATAAACACTCAGAGAGAATCAAGGCTGCATCCCAAACTGCATAATGTGCTCTAAGTAGTATGGCTAAATCCTAACGACAACAGAGGTGTACTGACAGTACTGAACTGAGATTTGGGACACAGCCCAAGTATTTGCGACTCTGATGGTATAAATGCATGCTCCTGTTTCCTCAGTATTGGAGGAGAGTTACTTTACGGTGCACATCACTGTGATTGTTATAGTTACTGAGTACCTGCATCAGAGATTATTCTGGGAGTTTCCAACGTTGATAGATGCAAGGTAGCCAACTACCTCTACCTACCTCAGGCAAGCTAGCTAAAACACAGTCTCCTATACGATCCAATATTTGTCTTCCAATCTGTCAAACAATTTAGACATTAGCCTGATCATATTAGCATGTCAGCTAAACCACAGAGCAATAAATATACAAACTTGAGTTGATCCAACCTCGGGTTACTCGTTCTCACCCAATATAATACATTTTGCGAGACAAAATACAAGAAACACATGCAAACACCACCGTGCGTTCTCTGGATAAACAACTTCACAACTTGGTAAAGATATAAATTCCACAATGAGGATAAATCAGCAAGAGGTTCAGCTTGAAAAAAAAGCTATTACTCCTAAATCCATTGACCCTTACTCTGATTTCTGTTTGTTTTGTTTTACCAACTCTCACTTGTTATCGTGGCGTCGTACTCCATTTGTGCCTGAAACTGTGACACGATGACGTTCATGTATCTGAGCTGCTGAATGATGTAATGATGTGTCCCGCCAACTGCAACCCAATGTGAGTTACTATAGAAGTATTATCAGGGCCACTCGATAATCAAGTTTTGATTTTTCCATTAAAAAAAAAAAAAAAAAAAAAAAATGCTCAACACTGTAACTAGTACAATATTTCCATGGTATCCCATTACAGTTGTTACGAGCATTCAAAGTAAGATATAATATAAGAGTAATGTTTTGCTTCTTATATAGTGTAATATATCCAGAGCAAAAACAACCATATATTATTCGATCACACAGTGGGTCATATGATTAAAGTTTAAAAGCACACACTCTTACGTCAAACCTCATTACATCAAATCCAGTGGACACAAAGCACATACATCAGAACAAAAACATTTTCAGCATATGCGCTTTCATTACAAGGCAAATGATGTTTTCATAACTTTGTTAAATGTGCATTATGTGTCCAAATGGTGACGCTAAACCTTCATTAATAACCCTGTTTTTACCTCAGGATCATGAGGTAATATTTTGTTTTGGGGCGTGTCTCCTATCCTAGCCTTTTACTGTAGGCTCTATCTGTATAGATGCAAAGCCAAACCAGTGTCTTTTTCACACACCCACACATGACTCATATTAGTGCATTTATACCCTCAACCCCACAGCAGGCCTAAATAGTTGGCATACAGTACTTTGAATCCAACATTCATGCTTTGAAATAACTTAATTTGAGCCATAGATTCCTTCAGAAGGAAGCAGAATCACTGTGCTTTTCAAAACCAAGTGGCAAAAGGCCAAAGAAACGATAGACTGCAAGAGCATAGCACTCATGCTGATGATGCTTTCTGTCAGTATGCTTCACTGATGTTCTGCATTTAGTTTTTGCCTGTCTCTTTAATCATTAGGCTCGAAAATCACTGCAAGAGGATTTCATCAGGCAAAGTCAGTATCTTCTGAGAAACCGGAGCAGCATTCTGTGCTCTACCTTTTGTCTTTCTGTCTAAAAGATGTCACACAAAAAAGACAGCACAAAAAAATACCTTCCATCCATCCATCCATCCATCTATTTTCTGCACCGCTTATCCTACACAGGGTCGTGGGGAGCCTGGAGCTTAGGGGTCTTGTGGCACTAGGCGGTGGACACCCTGGACAGAGTGCCAATCCATCGCGCGCACACACACTCACGTTCACACACTATGGGCAATGTGGACATGCCAATCAGCCTACAATGCATGTCTTTGGACTGGGGGAGGAAACTGGAGTACCTTGAGGAAACCCCCGAAGCACGAGCAGAACATGCAAACTTAACACACACAGGGCAGAGGCAGGAATGGAATCCCAAACCCCAGAGGTGTGATGCAAACGTGCTAACCAATAGGCCACCATGCCTCCGATTGGTACATTTTATGATAATTATTTGATCTTTCCCTGTGGACAGATGTCTTCCTTTATATCTTGATCCAATCACTGTCCATGGGCAAAAAAAAAAATCAAATGTAGCATCGCAAATAATTTTTCATAATTGTGAAGAATGACTCACTAGTAAATGTACCTAGTAGTAAAGTGGTGTTCCAGTTTGACCTTGTTGACGTACAGTACATGACCTACGGTCTGCTAACTTTCCCAGGCAAGCTCCAGCATGAAACAGTGCGTGATGGGTGTTAGTGACATGAATGGCCCCAGCGCCTCTTTCATCCCCAGATGCTTTTGGTTCATGTATGTGTGTGTGTGTGTGTGTCAGTTGATGGTCTGATAGCTGTACTGCCACTACAACTTAACGACATGCGGTTAAAATGTTAGTACTCCATTTATATTTTGCATCATAAAATATTGCACTTCTACATGGCTGTATATTTCTGATGACTCTGGAGTGCACATATCCTTTGGCCAGGATTAGAGACTTAAAGAGATGAGTAAATGGAAAACGACACATTCCGCCAAGCCGAGCAAGAGCCATGTAATGGAACCAATCAAGTCACTTCATTGTACTGTACATTAATATTCCATTATTTCGGTCTATTTTAGGATTCCAGTCACATCCACACTTTAACACACTGACACACCCACACTGCTTTTCATCGGGTCATACTGAAGATAGTGGTTGGGGGGGTTACTATGGTTGCTATGGCAACACGTCCTGATCCATGTGCCGCATGCTCTGAGGCTGGCTGCTGCAGCACAGCGAGAGAAATGGAGCAGGAAAAAAAAAGAGACAGAGAGACTGGGTGGGATCATCTCCTGCAAGCCATCGTCATTTCTCCCACGCTATCTATCCCCACCCTTCAGGTTATGCAGCAAATTATTAGCAGTTTACACGTAACCATAATCAAAATGTCACTGTTACCATACTGACTGATATTTGTAAAAGATATCCATTTTTATATCATTCCCAAATTCCAAACACTCATTCATTTAGCTCTGATCTGTGCGTTAAACACTGTGGAGTGATAAGGAAAGAGGATTCTGTGTGGGCTGTTATCATCACATGCTTTGTCTTAAGCATTAGCTCACTCCATCCATCAAATGCTAAAAAAAACCCCACACCAAACAGATCACTGTTTTTTCCACTGTAGGAGAGGGATGGATAGCTGGCAGATATGACCGGGCCAGATGCCTAAGATCTGCTGTCTTTTGTATCCCAACGCATTAGGCACAACTGACAGCACACAATATTACTATGTCCAAAGACAGGGTGTGTGTAAAAAGAGCACACAGCAGGGTTGTCAAATCTTTTCTGCGAAGGGCTAGTGTGGTGTTTTATTCCAGACAAACAGGAGACAGTAGCTGTTTGAAGACTAAGAACTGATGAAAAATACAGAGAAGACTTGTAACCACAACGGCCCTTCATAATACCAATTTTTGTGTTCACAGAAATGAACGCAAAATCAAGCAAACTCCGCAAAATTCGGAGGAGCTTGAGATTTTTCAAAATTACCGCAGATTTCCAGCAGATTTGGGTCAAGACGCGTCATGTGACGTCAAAAAACAGCAGCAAAATTGAGTATTTCCAGTCGCAACAATCACAAAAAACGCTGAGGTGCTGCACTAGCGCTGAGGTGAATTTGAATACAACATTCAGAGTGATACGTCTCCTTCACTGAAAAATAAAGCAGATGCCATGTGGTGTGGCAGTCACATTCAACAGGCTGGTATTTTAAATAGAGCTGATACATTGATTGAAGTCATTAATAAATTGTGCATCAGTTATTAACATCAATAAAGACACATACAGAAAAAACTCAAAAGTTCAAACCTACATTTAACTTTTTCCCTTGGGTTAAAAACAGCTAATCAGTACATCAGTATAAAATCTGTATAATATAAAACCTTCAAAACAGCCAAAATTCTAAATTAATTACACCGGATTTCATATGAAGTTGACAAAAATTAGAGCTGCTATCTCAGCACCTTGTCTTAACTTGCTTGTGCATTTCTTCTGAAATTCTAGTGCTGACTATCTATGATCTAATTCTAATTATTAATAAACAAATAATTATTATCCTGTTTCAAAAGCAATAACAAACAAATGAGACATTTCAGGTGAACATACATAAGCAGGCATCACTCTAATCCCATTTATTGTTATTGGAAAGCAGCTCTAATTGCTACACTGTAGTGTATAGCTGGGTACAGCACAGTTTTAGAATTCTGTCAGGATATTTTGGAAATGATGTACAGGTGTCATGTGAGGGAACGGGCAGACATGCAAATGTAAGTAGGCGATCAACAAACCAAAAATCAGTGGCGAGACAATATTAAAAAAAAAAATACTAGGCAAAACTGGGTCAAGAACAGAACCGCAAGCAGAGAGATAAACAGGCTTGGTATCGTCACGAACACAGGGAATAGAGTGGAAAGAGTGAGTGAAATGAAAGTGCTTTTATACTGTGGTTGTGATTATGCTGTGCATTTAATGCAGGCATGTGTGATTAAAATGAAGGTGAGAGTGGCCGTGTCAATGTGTGAGTGTTCTGGGAATTGCAGTCCATGGCGGCCATGTTTGAAGACCGCAATTCAGGCATTTACAATCAAATAATAGTAATGACAACAATATAAATAAATAAATAAATATGTTTATTTAATAGATTGTCTTGGTTGCAGTTCTAGTGATTACTGGGATGTAATGTGTTTGGTTGCTGAATGTGGCTTGGAAACATGGATGCATTTAGACTTGCATAACCACTGCCTCTCAGATCTCCTCCTGAAGTGGTTTCAGTACTTGGATTTAAATCAGCTTTAAACACGGCTGAGACCATATACACCTGGGTTTATATTTGGATATAACCCTGATACTCAAGTTGCACATACTGACCGGTTGAAAATGGGAGAAAAAGGCTAAAAAGAAGAAGAAGAAAAAAAATAGGTTGTGTATACAGACATCTACATTTCTTTTTTTTTCTTTTTTTTTTGGCCCAGCACAGAAATCAATATTCATTATTTATCTGTCTTGATGCTTAATTTTTTTCCCATCCATTTATTATTGATCCCAAACTACTACTGTGAAGTCCCAAACATGAGAAAACCGTTCACTGGGCTGCAATGGAACCAAAATTCAGTCAAGTTTCACACTCATAGTTCATCTCTGGGGTCCCTGTTGTGTCATTACTGTCTATTTTTACAGCTTAAACATAAAGTATGACCAAAACGATGAAACCACAAGCATAACATTTCAATTAGACTCAACCTTTTAAAGAATTTACTCCTGTGTTCCAGGTTGAAATGAAGCCTACATTCCAAGAGTCTTGAGGATGACAATTAGGAGTAGCGCACGACTCTCTGAGTACACCATGAGTTTCTAAAGGACTGTATGTTCTATTGACACACGTTTTTTTTATTTCTAGTTTATTTCATGTATGTGTTTTATTAAATACGCAAAATCAGAGAGAAGGGGTACTGAAAAATCTGTCTGCAGCTCATATTTTAAAAAAAGAAAAGAAAAGAAAAGAAAACGATGTATATGAATGGAATGGTTAGATGGTTTGGTACTGTATGTAGTGATTAAGGCACGTGTAATTCACTCATCTTAAGTAAACATTATCCTGGTCAGCGTTGTAGTGGGTCCGTAGCCCATCCCTCTTGGTGTGAGGTGAGAATACACCCCGGATGACACACTCATTCACACCTAGGGCCGATTTATAGCCAATCCACCTACTGGCAAGTTTTTGGGAGGTAGAAAGAAACAAGAGAACCTGAAGGAAGCTCCACACAGACATATACAGCTCAGGATCAAACCGGGGACCGTAAGGCAGCAATGCTACTTTTAATATAAGGTACTTTAGAGTATACCTTAAAGTATCTTTGAAAAAATTATTTACAGTTGCTTATGAATTACAACTATTAGTAAAAACCGCGGGGTGATGCTTTTCAGTTCAATTCAGTAATAATTGCATTTACAATAGACGTTGTCACAAAGCAGCTTTTCAGTATGTAAATTTCGATTCCTAATGAGCAAGACAGAGGTGGCAGTGGCAAGAAAAACTCCCTGTGATGACACGAAGAAGAAACCCTGAGAGGAACCAGACTCAATAGAGTGATACCAGATAGTGGGATTATAAATTATTACAGTATTTAGGTGTAGAAGAGGAAAGTCATACCGTACTAAGTGTGATTAGAAGATGCTCAGTGTGAGCATATTGTAAATAAGATTTCTGGGATGAGCACAAGACAGTCTTTTTGATTATAGCAGTACAATTCTTAGTATGCAGGTGAGGTGAGATTATCCACTGAAGCAAGGGGGAGTCTAGGCCATAAAATGATATGGTTAAGTGGCTTGTTAGACCTTATTTTGCACGAATAACTACTGAGTAGACGCTCTTGACGGTGCTATTGATAAGCTGTATATCTTTAGGGTGCAGATACTATCAAACCTGCTGCAGTACCACACAGGGTAAGGCTAAACATCTCAGGCAGATTACCCAGAAACCTGACACTACTCCAATAGACTCTGCTTTAAGACACATGAGTGATGTCAAATCACCATGGCTGTGCACACTGAACAGTGTAAAGTGCCTTTTAAGATCAATATGCAGACACAGTACTTCGTTAAATGTATAGCACTGACCATACTAATAGCTGTTTTGAGAAAGTAATCACCAACATTAGAGTTATCACTACCATTAGCCAGTTCACTTGTTGCTAAGCTACTTGCTATTGTCCTCTGGCTAGGTTGTTGGTACGCTACTCGTGTTTGTTCCCTGTTGTTGCTGTGCTGCAATTTCAGTCCAAAATGTTGCATGAGTGTTTTAGTTCACTATAGTAGAATAGTACCAATAGCCACTCAGGCCTGTAACTGTAAACGTGAGGTTAAAATAGCTTTTAAAAATGCTTTATGTGCTTGGACAGCGCAAACAAAAGACACACTTTCGTGGAGGCCTCCATGTTTGACGTTATTACAACTTGTAAGCTACCACTTACAGGGCACCATGAAGGTAGTAAACAAATCCTGGGCAGTTTACACAGGAACCTGACACTCCAGTCTCTAACTTAACACACATCTTCTAAGGCCCCTGTTTAGTGCTTAGCACCCTGAATAATTCAGACCCCCATCCCTCACCCATTTACAACTCTCTTAGTACTCCCTGTAATAGACAGTACTGAAGCAGCTGGAATGCCAAGACTACCATTATAAAACCTACCGAACAAGCATATTACAAATTAGGCTAATGCAAAAATCATTCAGCATATTTCTTGCTTCAAATTATGTCACAACACCCATAGTTGTGGGTGTTGGGCAGCTGTGGATCAGGTGGTAGAGTGGGTTGTCCACTAATTGTAAGGTTAGTGGTTTGATTCCCGGCCCACGTGACTCCACATGCCGAAATGTCCTTGGGCAAGACACTGAACCCCAAGTTGCTCCCGATGGCAAGCGAGCTCCTTATATGGCAGCTCTGCTACCATTGGTGTAGAATCTTTGTAGGGCTTTGTAGGGCTTTGTAGAATCGCTAAGGTTAAAAAAGTGCTGTATAAATGCAGATCATTTACCATAGTCCTTACATTCTTCTGTGTGTCAGTAAACACTTAACAAATTATTTTAAGGCTTTATTAAAAAGCATAGAACATATTGTTGGATTTTGATATTAGTGGATGTGATGTCCAGGCACTGTTCTCTAACTCCAGGTTGCATTCTCTTAGCAGTCATCATAATCATTAACATCATCAGCATCATCATTGGTGCACGTCTCTGTGCTAATGAGGCTGATTAGTATTCTTCCTGTGATACACTGCACTTTGATGTCTAGTGCACTAACATTCAGCCAAAAGTACCACTACAAGGCTTGTGTTCCTCTTTCAGCTAAACACCACTAGTTTATTGAACTACAACCCAGATTCTGAAAAAGTTGGGACAGAATGGAAAATGCAAAATCAAAAAGAGTCATTTGAAAAATTCAATTCTATGTATGTGTATTCTAATGTCCTATATTGAAAATACATTGTTAATATATTATTTGATGTTTTACTTTGTAAATTTATTTTGTTTTTGAAAATATACGCTCATTTCAAATCTGATGACTGCAACACACTCCAAAAAAGTTGGGACAGTCGACTGTTTACCGCTGTGTATCGTCATCTTTTCTTTTAATAACACTTATTAAGCGTGTGGGCAAGTGGAATTTTCCCCCATTCATCCATTATGCATTTCTTCAGCTGCACAACTGTACAGGGCCTTCGTTGCCTTATTTTGAGCTTCATAATGCGTCACACATTCTCAATCGGAGACAGGTCGGTACAGCAGGCAGGCCATGCTCGCACCCGCACTCTTTGCTTACGCAACCATGCGCTTGTAATCTGGGCAGAATGTGGTTTGGCGTTGTCATGCTCTGGATGGCAGCATATGCTGCTCCAAGATGTGTACAGATCTTTCTGCATTAATGATGCCCTCTCAGGTGTGCAAGTTACCCATGCCATAGGCACTGACACACCCACATACCATGACAGATGCTGGCTTTTGGACCTGACGCTGATAACAGCTTGGAGGATCCTTTTCCTCTTTGGCCTAGAGAACACGACGACTGTTTTGTCCAAAAACTATTTGAAATGTCGACTCGTCGGACCACAAAACACGATTCCACTGTGCTACTGTCCATCTCAGATGAGAAGGAGCCCAGAGAAGTCGGCGGCGCTTCTGCACAGTGTTGATGTATGGCTTCTGCTTTGCATAGTAAAGCGTTACCTTGCATCGGTGGATGCAGCGGCGAATGGTGTTGAGTGACAAAGGTTTACCAAAGTATCCCCAAGCCCATGTCAGGATCTCCATTACAGACTCATGACGGTTTTTAAGACAGTGACGTCTGAGGGATCGGAGATCACGCGCATTCAGAAGTGGTTTTTGGCCTTGCCCTTTACGCACCAAGATTTGACCGGATTCCTTGAATCTTTTAATTATATTGTGCACTATGGAAGGTGAAATGCCCAAAATCCTACCGATTTATCATTGGGGAATGTTGTTCTCAAAGTCTTGGATTATTCGCTGACACATCTGTTGGCAGATTGGCGAGTCTCAACCTATCCTTGCTCTTGAAGGCCTAGGCCTTTTTTAGAGGCTCCTTATATAATATGATTAGACGATTGCCTCACCTGTTTCACATCACCTTCTTATTCCAACTTGTCCCACATGCTATTAGTCCCAAATTCCCCTGTCCCAACTTTTTTGGAATGTGTTGCATGCATCAATTTCAAAATAAACCTTTACCTTCAAAAAACTATGCAGTTGATTGGGTAAAACATCAAATTCCTTGTCTTTATACATTTTTTGTTTAAATACAAGTCAAAGTATATTTACAAATCACTCGTCTTTGTTTTTATTAGCATTTTCCATACTGTCCCAACTTTTTCGGAATTGGGGTTGTATATCGAACGGAGAACACTGTATTATAGTAAAAAGCAAACTCAACCTTACAGGGCTATTTTGGCATAATAACATTTAATATCTTCATTACCATGTAGTATTTTATGTCCATCGCCTTTCTATCTCCACAACATACAGTATCTCACAAAAGTGAGTACACCCCTCACATTTCTGTAAATATTTGATTATATCTTTTCATGTGACAACACTGAAGAAATGACACTTTGCTACAATGTAAAGTAGTGAGTGTACAGCTTGTGTAACAGTGTAAATTTGTTTCCCCTCAAAATAACTCAACACACAGCCATTAATGTCTAAACCACTGGCAACAAAAGTGAGTACATCCCTAAGTGAAAATGTCCAAATTGGGCCAAATTAGCCATTTTCCCTCCCCGGTGTCATGTGACTTGTTAGTGTTACAAGGTCTCAGGTGTGAATGGGGAGCAGGTGTGTTAAATTTGGTGTCATCACTCTCACACTCACTTATACTCGTCACAGGAAGTTCAACATGGCACCTCATGGCAAAGTTCTCCCTGAGGATCTGAAAAAAAGAATTGATGCTCTACATAAAGATGGCCTAGGCTATAAGAAGATTGCCAAGACCCTGACACTGAGCTGCAGCACGGTGGCCAAGACCATACCATAGGGGTTTACTCACTTTTGTGAGATACTGTACATCATAATTAATATATTTCACATATGCTATTATTTATGTGGAAAATATAATGGCCATTTGTTATAATATATAATTTTATCTTCGTTTCTTTTATCTTCATTTCTCACTACCTGAATAAGAATAAAAAAACCAGTGTCCCAAAAGACAGCGTATGATGTCTCCTTTCCGCTGCACACGATGGATATGATGGCTGGAATATGTCCTCTACTGGAAGCTGTACTGCATTTACATTTTGTTCGCAATGAGAAAACGGAAGTTTCAAGTGTCAAATTCATAACAACAAACGCTTTGGTAGTGTTTGAAGAAAGAAGCCCTTCCTGAGGACATCTCACAAAATGCAGCCCCTGAACTTCAGCAAGTGTCAATAGAAGTACAGCTGGAATTGTGTGTTGTGGTCAAATCAGACTAAATCACTTTTTGGTCATGTGCATTATGAACATGTTGGGCCACAAAAAGAGACTTCATACAAGAAAAAAGCATCTGATACCAACTATAAAATATTGTGGTGGTTCAGGTTTTGGTAAAGATGTTACTGAAGATGAATGAATTTCCCAGTTTGAGCTCAAAATATAAATGGTCTGCACTTATGCATATAAAATGCATGTTATTCTTTTATATATAATTTTTTTCTCAATTTCATCAAGAGTCCAAATAATTCTGGATGGCACTATCGTTTGTCAGTAGTAGTGAAAAGGCAGTCTGATTGCATCACAGAAGAAATCACCCAATTCACAGAGAATGGTAAATGATGAAGCAATGAAAGAGCATTCAAAGTAAGCAAGACCTAAAAATTACAAGCGTGCCACAGCACCATGGCCTTTCAGCATGTTGATTATGAATTTAAAACAAAAGCCCTTACTTAGTAAGTGAAACTGACTAATATCATTAGCTTACCACTTTATGTTACCTGCATGTTACTGTAGCACATGAATTTCATTGTTTTTTTTTATACTCTGCATCCTGATTACATTTGACAGTAAACCTGACTTGGCAATAGAACACAAAAGAGGGAGTGCGGAAATAACATCAAGGCTGTGATTTCGCTGCAGGCATGAACCAAAGGCAAGTGCTGTAGATCATTACAAGCGTAGTACTATTCTGCGATAACACATGACAGTATCTCTAGCCCTTCCAGCTCTGTACCCCAGAGAGAAGGGCCTAATTCCTGAAGAACTGAAATGTAGACACTCTGAAAGTAGGGCTGGTGCTGAACTAAAAACGACAAAGAGGACATTTAAACCCCACCTTGGTTCATAATATAGGGAAAATTTCTTTCTCCAATATTTTACCTAGATTCCATTAGTTTCTTAGCTGCTCAACCAGGCAGAATAAAACATAAGACTTGCTGCAATAAGATGAGGTATGCTTACAGCTTCAAAGTCCAGCCAACATGTGGCAGATTAGACCACATCCGAGTTCTGTTTATGTCTTTGTACAGGCTTATTTTCCAACAACATCCTGTAATCACAAGGACAGTGACACAATGGTCAAATGAAGCCACTAAGGCTCTGAGTGAAGCTCTGGAGGAAACCAACTGAGATAAAAGTCACATAAGGACAGTATAAATAGTTTAGTGGACTGTATGTCTGTGTGGATGACACTATACCCCAACATAGCACACTTTTCCATCCCTGGATTACGAACAATCTGAAGGTTTGAATAACAAGAAAAGGCCAATAGGAACATGGAGATGGTCAATAAGTGAAAACAGGTTTGCCTAAGGACTATCTGCCATTTGAAAAGCCATCAGCATTTCATCACCCTTCTCCCAGGCCACCAGCTGTTTGTCACACTTAACCTCTCAACTACCCACTTCCTCACACTGTACAGAGTACACATTAATAGCCATCAACAGGATTACTGATGCCTATTCATCAGCAGCAGTGACAACTGTTTGTGGATGGTTCAGTGCTTCAGTTATGGAAAACACTGTGCATAGACTCAATACCTAAGAGTAGTAGGTTTAGGGGCCTCAATGATTATAGGCCAGTAACACTGAAATCTCATATCACAAAGGCACGCACGAGTCTGGTCTTGGTCCACTCCAGACTCTTGTTCATGAATCTTGGAACCCCTTTCGGCTGGCATATCACCCCCATGATGGCTGAGTAATTATTTACATCATGCAGATGGCTTACTCTTACTTGGATAGAACTAGCAGTACTGTGAAGATTTTTTTTTTTTTTTACTTCTCTAGTGCTTTTAACACAATCCAGTCACCACTGCAAGGAAGGAAACTGGATGAATTGCAGGTGTGTGTCCTTATGATCTCATCTCATGGATCACAGACTTCCTGGCTAGCAGACCACAATTTCTAAGGCAAAGGAACTATAAGTCTGAAAAGGTATTGCCCAACAAAATAGAGCCCCAGAGGATGGTCACTTCCCATTTCCTGTTTACCCTCAGCTCTGTCTTCAAGTACAACTTGGTGTCATTTCACTTGTTCTTAACATTATTCATGTTTTTTACTCTGCCCATTAAGTTCTTACAATACATTTCTCTTGTGAATGCTGTATGGAAATGTGTTTTTGTGTATTGTGTTTGAATGTTGGACGGATGTTGTATTGTCTTTGGGCTGCAAATATATCTTTGTGTGGTCTTGTTGAATGACAGGACAGTAAGAATTTAACTACACATGACAATAAAGTAACTTGCCTTGACATGACTTCTCAGATCAGAGTTCTTAAATGATTCTGCTATGATTGGGTGTGTTGAGGATTTACAGAAGGCACATTATGGATCTTGTTTGGCAGCTTTGTGAATGGCTTTGTGTGAGGCTAGAACCCTATACAGATGACTAAGCCCAAAGACCTATTGGTCAATTTCTGACTGAAAAGAACCCCTCCTAATCCTGTCTGACAAGTATCTGGGTGAACATGTAGACAATGGGAAGAATCAACTTATCAAGAGGGCAGATTCTGTCTTTGGTTCAAATCTAGACCCCCTGGAAGTGGTGGTGCTAAGGACAGTAGACAATGGTGTCCAAACTGATGAGCATGTTACCCACCACTTTCACAGCATACTTTGAGAAGTATTTTCCACAATGGGCTGATCAAAACACAATGGCCTAGAACTACAGCAGTCAGGCTGCACAACAAAGTGAATTTGGACAACTGCAATGCCACAAAATGTCAAGCAACACAATTACAATATTAGCTCTTTCATTCAGTTATCCATACTTTTTTTTTACTCTTACACTCTTATTCTTCGTGTATGCACTGTGCTTTGTGTGACTGCTACAACCAAGCAGCTATCTATCTGTCTGTCTGTGTTTACTGTGTATAAATATGGCTGCGTGTCACTGAGAAATAATACACTAAAAAAGAACACTCCATCTGACAAGTACCTTCTGTTGCTTGAGGAACACACACCCTCCGTTGTAATGATGATCCGAAGTTCATGATCTGAAGGCTTTCTAGCAGGAGCTATCTGTAACATTAATCTGTGTTTTCTTTTTGCTTTAAATAGTGAGAGAGAGAGTATAACCAACTACTGGTTACGGTCTTTTAGAATTTACTGGCCCTTCAAAAAAAGTTTATCTTGAACAGTCTGTTGCTTTGGAGACTGTTGGGTTACTATTTTTTTTTACATTTTGGCTGAAGTGTAACTTTGCCATGTTCTGTGGAGATATTATTTTCACATAAAACCTTCCTTTCAGGCCTGCCAATTGTGACAGGTGGTTCAATTTTAGGCGTTTAAAAAAAAAACCTTCCGGTTTGTAGCCACACATACCCCTAATACCCCAACAAGAGCCTACCTATCACTATCATTCTAGGACAGGTGTAAGACCTTACCCGTTGGCAAGATTATCGTCATCATCATCATCCTCATTCAGACTCTTGCTCATTAGGTCAGAATCGCTCAGGTAGCCAGATTTGAGGTCGCCATCTCCTGTGTCCAGGTTCTCGATGAGCTCAATGTGGGAGGTGTTGCTGAGGCGGCTCGAGCAGCGGGCAGGCATGGTATGAGAGGTGTACTGGGATGCTTTTGAACCCAGTGGGTAACCAGTGGAAGAGGGGGCATCGCCAGCCTGCAGACGGGGGCTGGCTTGGCCATGACGCCAGGATAGTGGAGAGGAGCGGTTGGAGAGGCTGGAGACACTACGGGCATTGGTGTCATCACTGTCATAGCACATGCTACTGTCCAGGCAACTGAGAGAAAATGAGAAGACATTTTAAGAGTTTGGATTAGGTTGGTGCAATGTTGTGTACATTAATGATAGTTTTGCAAACATAGAAATTTGTCACTTAATAGGTAATCACTGAGGATGCCATTCAATATTCTCAACAAAGCATTAATCAACGATACTTTGAAATGAAATAGAAGAAGACGTAGCACAGAAACGGTCATAGAAAATCTGCATGAAGGTGTGCATGCAGAATCTGGCCGTTGCTGAGGCTTTTCCACTCTGGGTGGAGGTTGTATAACCTAACGTGACTGTCCAAACAAACACTATAAAAGTTTCCTCTAGGGCTTTGAACAAAGCTGTTTTTACTCAGATTCCCGCTAGAGAAATCACAGATGAGACAGATTAAAAAGAGGGATGGATTGACATGCCATATGACACTCAAGATAAGTGGCTCAGCAATGTAATTATAATAAATTAAGCAATATTTTTGCTCAGAGAATAACTTTGTTCTAATGTGACATTTGATGAGTGATTTACAATGGCGTGCATGTCAGTCTGTCAGTCCTGCAACAATAGGACTGAGAAAAGCTGGGGCGAGTTCACTTTACTTAATTCAGGATGTGAATTGAAAATCTGGATAGACGTGTATGGGTGGGGAGAAATTCTGGGCACTCCATTACATGCCCTGAGATGACTAAGTGGAGATTATTGAGCTGCAAAAGTGGGTAGTGCTCAACTACATGCTCTTAAGTCAATAATTCTGTAATTCACTCAAATGAAGCATTTTATGAACCAATACTAAAAAGGATTTCTCCAACAAAAAATATAATGCTTTCAATGCTCAGAAATCATTTCATAAATTTGAAACATTATAATCATAGAATCATTTTATATTTCATATAACAATCATTATAGTCTATGTCACATTAGATACCTAGATAAGCTTATAACTTTTAGTAACATATTTGCCTTTTTTGGAGCAAATAGTAAGTTGACCAAGACACTGCCAAGAACACAAATAAGCTAAAAAGAATCAGTATTTTTACATGTCTGTAATAGTACAATGCAGGAACAGACTTTTTTTTGGTGTGATTATATATTATATTTAGCACAGGATGTTTCTTTGTTGAAATTGTGAGGTTTTCACTCTTGTGTTCATGTAAAACACAGAAAATGTTTCTTGGATGTTGGTTGCTCAAAATAACACAACATATCACATCAGCTCAGATATCAGCTAACTGGATTTTAAAACAGATGCTATAAAGGTCTGTAGCGGGATATGATGTGTAGCTACAGGATTCTAAAATATTGAGCGTTCTCTTAGGATCAGATGGGGAGGGGGCGTGGTCTGCTGAAGAGATCAAAACGCTGTGGACAGAGATATTGCTAAGTCCATTATATCCAGAGCACCCTCCCCTTTGATATAAATACAGTGTTTAGTGGACTCGGACTTCTCTTAAAAGACTCAAGACTCAGAGATATGAGGTGAACAGATAGTATGTGGGTTTAAAAGGGGGTTTGACATTTATTGACAGTGAAAGCTGTACAAACGTTTTTGTATTTGTGAAGAATTGAGGCCAGGTGTTTGGACAGCAAAAGTGGCAACTTTCCCAAAAGCAAGTGTGTGTGTGTGTGTGTGTGTGTGTGTGCGTGTATGACTGGGTCCTTGTTTTTGTACACAGTCTGCTTTGCACAGTAAATGGTTTCTGAAGCTCAATTAGTTGGTCTGTAAATATGAAATATCCTGCATGTGTGTGAATATGTAAGTGTGTGTGTCTTACCCATGGCTGAGTTGGGTCCCTCGCAGACTGGACATGGTGTCTTCCAGGTTCTGCCGGAGATCCAGAACATTCTGAACGGTACGCTTCCTCTGAGACTCTCGATCTGCCAATGACACCAACAGTTCAGAACGAGTCACTTTCACCTGACACATCAACTATAAATATGACAATATGCATTCTTACAACATGTAAACATCTGGTTGAGAAACATTTACTTTTCTCTACTATAAACTACTATATTAGTCCTGCAGGCATAAACTTAGCAGTATCACCTCTTGGGAAACTTGGACACACAAGTATGTCCTATTAACGCGTTCGTATCTGGGCTGTATGCAGATTTTGCAAGTTAAATTCAATATTTAAGCATATCTAGAGTCATTTTATGCAGGTACTTAGATTAATATTTGGGGATGCCCAATCAGATTATTCAAATTATATTAATCATGCTTAGAAATGTCTGAGACAGGGCTTTTCAATAGCACCCAGACCACAGCTTTTAAACACAAGCACAAAAAAAGCGGACAAAAGCCCGGTTCATGGAAATGAACTGTAATGATCACATAAATCAAATTTGTCTGAATTTAACAATCTGGCTTCCACCCTCATTATTTGGTAGGTTTTAAAATAGCTCTTGATACAGCACATCCCTTTTTCCCCCACAGTGAGCAGGACATACATTGACACAAAGCATGAAGCTTAGGTAGGGGAGAAACACGCTGTAGAAAAACGTGGCGTGAAAAAAAATATTTATTTTATTTTTCAATTGTGTGCAAACATTAATGTAGCCGCACCATGCTAAATCAAGATCATACTGCATATCTAATCATTTAATGAGCTATTTTGATTTCTCAAATTAATAAAAACATGCCAATGTTTTTGTAATTCTTTGTGCTCTCATTGTAAAAAAAAAAAAACATACCCAAGGACAAACTGACTAAGTCTTCATCTGCTATGTTTACAGATCAATTAGTTCAAGTGGATTCTTGAAGTGCATTCTTATAAAAGTCGGTCCCCAATTGAGATGCATTCTCTGATATCTTCCTGGAGAATAAAAAAATTCCATGCACTTCACAGGGACAAAATGATTAACTAATCAACAGTGTTATATTTATGTGCTTAATATTGTCCTTTAATGACATTCCATCGTTTTTTGGGCATATTTGCAGCCCAAAACACAAATGAGTGACCAACATGAATGAGTGATGATGAATCAGAGTGACTTATTGTTGTTACATCAATCTGACATGCTGGACTACTCACTCGAGTCAATGTCACACACAAAAATGACTTAACCTCAAGGTCAGAATCACACAACCCTAAATGTGTAGCCTAATACTTAATCAATTGACCAGAACCAGGTGATTTGAGCATAACAAGGATAGAAAAATGTATTTTCATTAGCTAGATTTCCTAAATAGGTTAACAGCAAAGTGAGCTAATTTGACTGCAGTGATTGTCCCTACAGTACTAGTGCTAAATAACACATGAGCACACTTCCTGCCATTTCCTAAATGTCATGCTTTGGATCTGAACGCTGTCTTGCCCATATACCCATTCACATGAAATGAGCTGGAGGAGCCAGATAATTAGGCCTTCACTCCCACAGAAAAATGCAACAGTAATATAATAATGCAGACGGTTAAAAATAATCTCACTCTTCTGGAAATGAAATCCAGTTAAAAACCAGTTCAACTTAAAAAATAAATGGCTGCTGTCAGTCCACCAATCATGTCTCCTCTTTTAAAACCGTGTCCTCAGCATGAACCCTGTAAAGGTGCGAGGACAGTGAGGCGTAATCAGTGAGGCAGACAGAGCTACAGTACGTCACTGCGTCATTTCCATTTAGAAAATAAATGCAACAATTTATAAACTAAACATGCGTCTCGCATGAACCACTTTCTGTTTGCAACTTGTTCACCTGGCCTCTATGGGTGATCAGCATGTCATCAGTATGACCAATCAATCCCATGGTGCAGTTAGGCATGATGTCTGCTCTGACATTATTAATGGCTGTATTGAGCTGGAGAGAGAGACTCCACGACAGTACAAGGGTTATGGCAGAATTGAATATCTCTTGTCAATCATACACCATTCCCCTGGGAGCCAAGGAATTAACAAGTGTCCTAATTAGCAGTCACTCAAGGGACTGCAGTTGTATAAATAGTAAATTAAGTACAGGATCAGCCTAGTTTATCAATTAAACAGTGATCAGGAGAGAAATAGCAGGCATGTAATTGATCTCCCACGTTAGTTACACTGTACAATGACTCTGTAAATAAATCAGAGCAAATATTATATAAATGAGTTCAGTATTACGTAACACACCAACGGCAAATCTAAATGGGGCATGAAAATGGACGAGAAACTGAAGGGCTATCAAAGTACACTCATATTTCAGTATAAATCGAATGCTAAATGCAGCCCCAAGTTTGTAAAAAAGCTTCCATTCACAGTATGCTGTTATACAGCTTCGTTTGATGAACATATGGTGCAGAAATTAAATTATAAGGTCACCGAGTCCAGACCGACACATTTACTTCCTAGGTGGTAGAAGTAGGTCACTCACACAGACAGTGACAGTGTAAAACAGTAAAACTACTGCAGCTGCTTTCTGGCTCCTGATTAGCTGTGTATTTATGTAACCATCCCAAAATGATAGCTGCTGTTTTATTATGTTTCTCATACAGTATCCTCTTCTATGCCCTGGGTGTACTGCAGTGTCCTTGCTCCTTTTTAACTCTCCTCAAGCTGGGGTCATATGTTAGAAACACAGTGAGATTCCTCATTGTGTATTCTACCAAAACACAATCTTTATGCTCAGCATGTTAATTTCCCCTTTTGTAAGAAATGCAATACCAAAGACACATTGTGCCTTCTAGACTTGGCTACACATCTTTCTGGCTTTTATTTATTTATTTATTTATTTTTAAAGCTTCTGACCATCCTTTTTTACCATCCTGTGATTTTATGCTGCCAACTCAACTGAAGTCTGTTGTGTACAGTGCACCACAGCCAAGCACGAGGAGCCAAATGTATCCACAGGCTCTTAAGTTTCTGTCTCTTGTGTCTGCTTCTCAATTCAACCCATTGTCCTGCTACAGATATTTCAGTCAGAGTTTTTGCATGGGCCTAGAGCCCAGTCCAGCTGCACTACGCTGTTACAGAGCAGCTGCATGAACAGAGAAAATGTTTTATTCTCTATCGCAATATGGTCGCCATACAAGAGTAAGTAGGCTGTTTCTGTTGGCATGATTGAGAAAGATTACAAGTGAAGAAGTCCATAAGGAAGTCCATTATGCTGGAGTATGTGGCACAGAATCCTGAAATGCATGGGTGAAATGATACGCCTTGAAGAGTCGCATACATTATGGAAGACAAGTGATGTACAATACTACTGAACTTCAGTCTTCAGCCTCTTGTGGTTTATTACTGACATAAATACTGATAAATACTGTTCAACAACTGATGGGCTATATTATCAAACCACTAAACTTTTGACTTGGACTGCATTTGTTGGGTGTTCCCATCACTGAGGCTCGGTCACTATGCAACACTTTTCTTGAAAATCTAACTGGATGGTGCAATAGCCCTTTATGTAGACTGTTGATTGAGGAGCCCTATTTTGCCTGAGTCAATATGTTGAATCCGGGGGAAAGTTTGCTGTCATTAGCCAGCAAGTCGTTTAAGTAAGCTGCCGTGAAAATGAGCTTCCCAGCAAACAACTTTGAAGATCCAAGACAGAAAACCAAGGCATAGAGTGGGGGAACTAAGTATTGAACGCATCAACATTTTTTTTCAGTAAATATATTTCCAATGAGGTTATTCACATGAAATTTTCACCAGACATCGGTATTAACTCAAGAAATCCGGAAATATAAAGAATTCACAGCATCAAGGTCCATAAATAAAGTTATGTGTAATAAAATGGAATGAATTGAACATGTATTGAACACGCAAAGAAAAAGCAGTTCTCTAAGGCAAGGTAAGGCAAGGAACCAGCTGAAATCTGTAAGTAATTATACCTCCTATCTGTGCAAATTAATATCAGCTGGTTTAGTAAATAGATGGTATATAAAAAGGCTTTTCGTTACCAAGGTGTTTCACAAGAAACATCTCATGATGGGTACAGACGTATTTCAAAACTTCTGAATCTTCCAGTAAGCACCATTGGGGCCATTATCTGCAAGTGGAAGCAACATCACTCCGTCATCAACCGGCCACGCACAGGAGCTCCTTGCAAGACTTCTGACCAGGGAGTCAAAGAATAGTTAGAAGAGTAGCCCAAGAGCCAAGGACTACTCAGAAAGAGCTCCAGAAACACTTGGCGCAGCAGGTACCATCGGCACAGAAAAAACAATAGGCAATGCACTCCACCGCCATGGTCTCTATGCACGCTCACCCCGCAAGACTCCATTACTAAAAAAAAGTATGTCGAAGCTCGTTTAAAGTTTGCTACAACTCATTTTGCTAGTGTAGTCTGGTCAGACGAGAGCAAAATGGGACTTTTTGGCTGTCATACTACACACCATGTTTGGGGAAGAAATGGCACTGCACATCACCCTTAAAACACTACACCAACAGTGAAGTCTGGAGGTGGAAGCATCATGGTGTGGGGCTGTTTTTCATCACATGGTACTGGCAGACTTCATATAAAGGAAGGAACAAAGCATGGAGCCCTTTACCGGAAGATTCTTTAGAAGAATCTCTTGCCATCCACCAGTATGATGAAGATGAGACGTGGGTGGACTTCCAGCACGACAACGATCCAACGCATACAGCAAAGGAAACTCTCAATTGGTTTCAGAGAAAAAAAATCAAGGTGTTAGAATGGCCCAGTCGATCACCTGACTCGAATCCAACTGAACAAGATTTAAAGACAACATATTTAGAAGAATGGGACAAAATCACACCTGAATACTGCGGCCCATTAATTTCTTCATACAGGAAGTGTCTTGAAGCTGTCACTACAAATAAAAACTTCTCCACTAAGTATGAAATAAATTTGAGTTAGTGTGTTCAGTATTTTTTTCTCTCTGTCAGTCCACTTTATTACACATAACTTTATTTATGTACTTTAATGTTTGGATTTCTTTATGTGTGTGGATTTCTTGAGTTAATGCTGATGTCTGGTGAAAATTTCATGTGAATAGCCTCATTGGAAATAAAAAACATGTTGACACGCTCAATACTTAATTTCCCCCACTGTAAATGTGTAAGTCTTCCAGCATAGTGTAAATTACATACAAATCACTTGAGACTATTAAACCATTATCCTGATTTCTGTTGCTCTCGAGACTATTTGCCATTCTCAGCACAGCACGTCTCTGGCATTTGTGCAAACTTTCTACACAAAAGCCTAAATCAAGTAAAAAAACAAAACAAAACTCTTTTTCTTGTGCCAAATAAACTCTAAATAACAGTTACTTTTCAAAATGTATGATTTGTTTAATCGCCTGCATCAACTACATCATGTATTAATCCGAAACTGCATACATTTTTTTTAGATTTCAAGGACATTGCTATACTTTGTAATTCTTTTAGAATTAAAGTTAAAGATTTTAGACCTGAATGTTAACAAATGAATTGTCCATGTTTATGAACACGTATGTTTTTACCTCTTGTTTGATGATGCCTTATATTCCTACACAGGGACCATCCATTTTTACTTTTTTAAAATAATTGATATCTTGAAAAAGTCATAACGCATATAATGCTGTGTATAAATGCAATTTTAAATGATAGAAAACACCTAAAGAATATGTTCTTAATAGTCTAGGGCAGTGGTTCCCAAACTTTTCCAGGGCAAGGCCCCCCAAATGGTATTAACATTTGACCGAGGCCCCCCCTTTTGCAAGATGTCTTTAAAACACATTAAAAATACAGACTTCTGAATATACCCCCCCCCTTTTTTTATTATTAATAATTACATCTTGCATCTTTACATTACAGTAGATTAGGAATTGATTGTGTGTGTGTGGTTGTCTGAGAGTGAGAAAGAGAAAATCATGTATTTATTTATTTTTCACAACAAATTGTTGAGGCCCCCCAGGCACCCCCTGGTGGCCCCCAAGGGGACCGCGGCCCCCACTTTGAAAACCACTGGTCTAGGGGATTTTTCCCCCCAGAATTGTCATAGAAATACATGTCAAATGACGAGGGAAAATTGATAACAGAATAAACTTTGAACACAAGCCTACACAGCCTCATGTGTAAAGTAGAAGTAAGAGGAGTAGAAGTAATGTAGGAGTAACAAAAGTAACGTTTGTCTTTGAAATGTATACGTGAAGTACTATATAACAGGTGTGGTCAGTCAAGATACAGTATCTCAGCAGCACAACAATTTCAGAAGGTAGTGACACCAAAAGAACAAATACAGCAATGTCACACACAATGTACTGCTAATAAGTTCTAGTTTAAAAAGTAAATAAAATATAACAATAACATTATTATCTTAGTAATCAAGGTGAATATTAGCTTTAATATTATCTCTGAGGCAAGTGTTTTGGTATTAGCCCCACCAAAATATATAGCTTCCTTTGCATCTAACATTAGATAACTAGAACATTCATTAATGTGACATCTAGCTAAAGGAAATGAGCAATAAGGGAATAAGCAAATGTGCTAGACTTGCATATAAAGGTTTATCTTAACCAATAGGGTCATGAAATGCATGAATTCACATGTGATTGATTCATTTCCGCATAAGCTGCCTGGCTAGCTAACTAACATTACCTCCCATAGTGATATATAATGGAATAGTGAGCTTTTTGGTGTCAGACTTGCTACAGTATGAGAAGCATGTTTGCCGATACATTTACCTAAAGTGTTTGTTGATTGTTACTAACTGCCAGGTATGCTAGGGAGATATATTGAGATGCTATTCAGTTGAATTCAGTAAGTACTAAACATTAGTAATGTAATGTTTTTGAAAGTTATGAAAAGGGTCTGTCTAGGTTAAGTTCACTAATATGGGCTCACCATGGTTTGGTCATTTATTCATGCATACCTTAATCAGGTTAGTTGGACTATGGAAGCAGGAACATCACACAATTACACTAATAATTCTAGCAAATTGTGCATCCCTGTCTTATGTAAAACAATGTTCAAGATTTTGTGCTAAAATGTTGTTTTTTTTTTTTGTTATGGGTAAAAGATATGGAAGTCAGAGGGATGATGCTGCAGTTACTTTTGCTGCCATCTGCATTATAAGTTAGTGCACCTTTAAATAGCTTAGAGGATGGACAGAGTTGACAGCGGATATCCGTTCAAAATGACGGAAGGCTTCCCCCCCCCCCTTTTTTAAAACAGACTATTTGTCTGTCCTGCCCATATTTGGTCATTTAGTTAGTATAGACATAAGCGTTTTTCCTTTCTGACACTTCATATGTCCTTTTCACATGTTGGAGAAGAAAAAAAAGCATCCAAAGCAAACCTAATACAATCTTCCTACCGCCAATGTTGAATATGACACCACCAGACAGGTCAAATTGTCAGTGGACAAACAACCGCATGCCAATTTTGTCTTGAGGCACACAATATAATGAATTAAAATGCACTGATATACATGCATAATGTGGCTCGATGGCCAGATGACTGGTGATTACCAGCTAGTATCTGTCTTTCCCATGCTTGCTATCACACACAAGGTTGCACCATTTATTAATGGCTGTGGATACATGGCTTGGAGGAAACATAAGGACGAGCATCAGTGTAACCTGAAAATGAATTCAATATAGCCCCTCTCTTCAGCCATTCCCTGATAGTAGCCATTACCTCATTACAGCTCAGAGTAGAGCAAAACCAGTCCTGAAACCCAGCACACACCCACCCACACACACACACACACACACACACACACACACACACACACATACATACACACACCCACCCACCCACATGCATACACTCAGGCACTGCAGTGGGCAGACAACAGAAAGCAGATCAGTGTGCCAAATGCCGCCATCAAGCAGCTTCCCAGAATCATGAAATGACACACAGTGATCATCTAGAGCTACCATTTTTCCACAAGAAAGACAGAAGAGCTAGAGAACAAACAGATTGTAACAATGTGAATGCACAGAGAACAATGCCCTGTAGTGCACTGCTGTTTCTCCATGTATCTCTCCCGGTGTATGATTTAGGGCAGTCGTGAACAACCAAGTGTAAGAATTCTCCAACGTTGTACAACGCTTGCAATGTCATAACTTAGTCCACAGTAAGCTGTGTGCCTATCTTACAGAAGGCATTTTTTCCAGTTGTATTTAGGTTAGGTTAGGTTAGGTGTTGAGAGCAGATTTGGTTGAAGCTTGGAGATCTGCAGACACTACAACAGGTTTTCTTTTTTTTTAAAAAAAAAAAAACACTGTGCTGTACTCACCAAGAACCTGACTGAAGAGTAACTGCTCCAGATCTCCAAGAACTGTGACCACTAGCTCTGGATCCACCTTCAAAAAGGGCTTATCACCACCTTCCTCACCTTGGCCTTTGGCCTCAGAGTCCCCCTGAACCCCAGCTGCAGTCTTCTTGCCTGCAGTCTTTGCCTTGCTGGAAAGGATGTCATCGTCTGACTTTCCATCATCTGCAGCTTTGCTAAGAGGCTTTACTTCCGCATAAGGACCCCGGGGGATGCGGCTTTGGGTCTTTCCGAGGGCGCCAGGAGCAGCAAGTGGGGTAAAGGGTTTGGGTTTGGCCTGGAAGAGAGAATGTTCTGACTTGGACAGGTTCCGTGATAGCTGGGCACTACCAGGCCCTCCTCCTCCTCCACCTATTGGCTTTGGCTTGCCTGTCTTCAGGTGGCTAGTGCTGGCCTTGCCCATGTCGTCGCACCACTTGGGCTCGTAGAGCTGCATCTTCTTTTCGGCATCCGTTAGAACAGCTAGGTTGGTAAGAGACCTCTGCTTGCGTAGGTTGGTGGGCACAGGGATGCGTCCTTCTGTGCTACCCGTACGGTAAACCTTTAGCTCGCTCCGTGCCACATTCTGTGGTACTCCTGACTTGCCCCTTTTGGCAGCCATGCTTGTAACTTTGCCTTCCGTCCTGGATGTATGTTCGCGTACCTTTAGCTAGCTCTAGTATGCAAGACAACCTCCTTTTCTATGCTACCCCCAAAGCTCTCCCTCTATGGGAGAGCATTTAGAGCAGCTTCAGCAAGGAGGAGAGGATAAAAGAAAAGAAGGAGAATCCACAGGCTCAGCTCTTGCTTTCTTTCCTCCTCCCTCTCCGAGAAGGCAGGAAGAAAATGCTAATTCTGTCCTCTCTTTGCTTTTTCCTCCTTACGCCTTCCTGTTTGCCTGCTGCTTCGCTGCTGTCCTAGCTCTCCCTTTCTTTCTCTGCGCTCTTTCTTTCTCATTCATTTCTCTCCTCCCTTCACGAGACCCTACTACAGCTGAAATGCACAGCAACCGGGTAGCAGCAGAGGCAGACGCAACAACAATCCCTCCCCCTTTTCTTCTCTTCCATCCTCCCCCTCCCTCACTCTTTCCCTCTCTCTTACTAGGTAACATTTACCAATGTTTCACTCGTTCTAAGCAGAAAGTGTGAGAAGAAGGGGGTGATGAGTAAGTGCATGCTTTGATTTTTGTCCGGCTTTAGTACAGAACATCAGTTAATATGTTTCCACACAATTTATCCTGAGCCCTTTGTTCTTCCATCCCCTCCCCCACCGGATATGCAGTCATTAAATTCAGTGTTACTGTATTAGATGAGTAAATAGAATTCTCATACATTTTTAAAATAGAGAATATATACTGCATTGTTGTTCACAATTGCTTACATATCCATATGTTTTCCACATAAGTAATGCGTTATACATATTAAGATTCTATAAAGTACAAGCAAAAGGTCAGCTAAAATGAAAATAATCAAGAAAGCAAGATTTCAGATTTCGTGTCAGTTATTTTGTCGACATAATTGGACAGTTATTCTTGTTGGAGAAGACATGGTCTAACAATCAAAGCAAGCCAGGTTTTCCATGATCACTTTTGTTAAATGCTAAGCAAAAGCTCAAAGCACAAAAAGGCTGACCCTGCATCAAACAATGTACATTGCTGAGCTTCAAATGAAGCAGAAAGTCATAATATTGCTCAATCAAATCCAGCCTCAGCAAAACAAACGTTTCCCATCAATTTCTATTACAAATAAGACAAGTCATTCTTGTGTACCATTTGACATTTAGCCTCATCTTTCAGCAGCTATACATGCTATGGATGAGGTATTTTGAGATGATCCCTAAGATCACCGTATATGACAGTCCATGTACATATCTCTGTGGAGTACTCCACAATGCTCTGCTGGAAAAGCCGTCTCCATAGCAACCATGCTCCCGACATCACAACAGGCATTAGGACTGTAGATTCCCAGCACTCCACAATGCACCGTGAAAATGGCGACAGAGGGCTTCAAATGTAGATATTAGCTTTTCCCTCTTCTTTTCCGAATGCCCTAGTTTCTCATCATTCTTAGCGTGCGTGACCGAGAATGAGCACTCCGCAAAATGCCTGGGGCAACTGACCTGGTTAGCACTATGTGTAAAGAAAAGCCTTAAAGCTCTCCCACTGAGATATAGATACTTTGTTGACCCCATGCTGATTGTGGGGGTAATTCTAAAGTCACGCAAACCATTTGATGTGACTGTGGGCTAAAAGGAAGTTAAAAGTATAGCCTCTATTGTCTTCCTTCATTACCAGTAGGCTGCTTGTTTTATGGGCTACATCTGATGACCTCACTGAGTGCACAGCAAACTTCCTGTAGAGATCACTACAGGAAAAGAGACTATGGAATTGCTAAAGGATATTGAGTGTTGAAGTTTATTTTAAAACAAGTGAAACATTGACTATACAAAAGATCATAATCATAGCAAGTTGTTCTTGTGATCCAGTCTGTGTGTCCAGTCACATACATCGACTTTACTTTACTAGAAGATTAGTACATAGAACAAGCTTTAATTGATATTATACATGAGAAATTCATGAAATACAAATACTAACTACGTTGTACTTAAGAAACACTGTCTTCTTTTGAGCAATTACATTATTGCTGATTAAACCACAGTGCTGTTGATTTCTTGAAACGGGTTGATTAGAAAGTGTTGATTAATTTTCTTTGACAGTAGTGCTTGTTGTAAATCCAGTGACAGGTTGAAATGAATGGGCTTTTTGTAATACGTTATTCACATGGACTTGTAACAAACATTACATTTGTTGTGTACCAACAAAGACTAATATTCTGTTTCCCTTTGTTGAAATAGGTTTATATAACATTTAGTCTCGGGTGTCAGTACGTTCCTCTTTAGGACAAAGGACTTTGTACTTTCCGGTTTCTCTATAACATGACAAGCAGCATTTTTAAAAATCTTATTACCTTCCAGAGAGAGAAAAAAAGAGAAGCTACTGAGGGAACGACTTTATAGGTCTTTTCTATCAGGTACTATAAGTGATAACACTAACTAATTTGTCTTGCGACTGTCCCACAACATTAAAAATAACTATAAAGGGATAAAAAACACAATGTGATGTTCATTAATACATTAAAACTTCTAATCCTTGGCAAACTGCTGTAGTATAGGAGGAATAAAACACTTTGGGACATGCTGTTATAGGAAAATAATTGTGGAGGTGGAGGGATAAAGCCTGACGCAAAGCTCCGTGGTGTTTTATTAGTTACAGTCCTCTGCTGTCATTTCTAGACTTCAGTAAACCATTTAAGCTTGAAGTGGATGTTAATGGTACTGGTGCAAGTGCTATAGTCCAAGTAGATGATTGTGGGGTTGATTAACCAGTTTTGTTACTTCTCTAAGAAGTCAAGCACCGGTTGTGTTAAAGCACCATTGAGACCAAGGCTCTGGCACCGCTATTCACATTGCAACCTTTTGGAGTCTCGCAATTCCTAAAAGTGAGTGACGGAGTGAGTGAGGTTGAGTTGTTTGTGAACATTTTTATACTGTGTTAACTCTTCTGAGGGGGGTATTAGGCGTAGGGCTTCTGTATGTGTTTGTGTTTGTTTTGAGTAGACTGTTCCAGGAAGTCCAGATGTGGACGTCACTCCAGTCTAATCTGGTTCTCGTTTTTATTTTGGTTTTTTTTTTGCGTGTCTCTGTGCCTCATTCTCATGTGCCACGTTGTTGTTTGGAGACCTGATGTAAGATACTGCTATAGTGAATAGAACAGCTTTTTTTCTGCTTATTTGGTTTTGTGCCTCCATTTTGCTTCTACGTGTTAATGACTTTTTGAGCTGTCTGTGGACTTTGTGCTTTGGAATTCTACTTTATCTTTGATAACGTTGCCTCTCTTGAATATTGTTCGATTGGTTTTCTTGTTTATATATTTTGTAAGCAGTATGTGTAGTACCACTGGGAGTAGGGTATGACAGCCAGTAATGTACACTGAAAAGTCTGCAATAGTACAGAAGTATGCTATTTGAGACTCAGTTTTAGACACTGGCTGATGTGACCACCCTTTCTCAGGAGAGGTTTCCCCCCACATCTGCAGCCCATTGAAAGGCTAAGGCCGGCCAACAGCACAGCTGTCAGTAGACACGTGAGCATCCCCAAGGCTAAGGCTGCTCTGTTTGTGCCATTACACTATGGAAATAAATGACAAAACCTGACCAAATCTGCAAAGGAGCAGGCCCCATGATTGATTTTAGTATACCCTAAATATATGTGTGTTTATGTAAACAGACTAACTGTACTAAATAAAAAACAGAATTATTTACAGTATATATAGTTCTGTGCAAAAGTATAGGCACATCTAAATATACTCTGTAAAGCAAAGATGCCTTCAAAAATAATGCACAGTAAATTGCTATATTAAGCAGTAAACAGTAAAACAACCAATAAAACAAAAATCATAATAACTATAATTTGCATTTAACGTCTTTATTCCCACTGTACTTAGTCTGCTGGGAAACTTTGAACACTACACTGGCAAAATGACATCTTAGCAAGTGAAAATATCTTTAATATAGTCCGATTTGTCTAGTATTTCCTATTATAATGATTACAACTAACCAAATATAAGATTATTATTATTTCTAGACTTTTTTTTTTTACTCATTTCAAGCTTCACAATTTCTTGTTCTATTGGCAGATAATTTTTCCGCTTTCTAGAAATAAATGATTAAAAAGAGCAAAATTATCTGCCAATAGAACAAGACTATTTCAAGCCTGAAATGAATACAAATGTCTAGAACTCGGTTTTAGTAATCTAATATTTGGTTTGTTGTATTCTTGTAAAAAGGAATTACTAAATAAATTTGACTATATTAAAGAAAATTTCACCTTTTTTTGTAGTGTACAGACTAATTCAGTAGTCTCTTTCATACAATACTAATTCAGTGTAAGGATCATTGGCATTTTCTTTTACATAAGCATCCAGGCAAAACCCAGTGATGTGAACAATCCAATGAAAATGGTTATAGATATTTATATATATAAAAATCATAGTCTAACCTAGGAGAACAGATATTTTTGGGGATCCAAAACCTAAACCCTGAGGGGCATCAAATCACAGGCCAAGTATCAGTGGGTGAAATTGGATCCATAGATCTGATCTACTGAGTTAAAGACTGGCATATGTCATGTCTGACCCGGCCCCCATTTTAAAACCTTCACAGCTGCCTCCCTTTGAATAATTACTAGAGATCAATGCTTTTTCACCGTCACATAGAATTTCTTGATATACAACTACACACCAGAGTCTTTAAAAAGCATCTGCCATTGGATATTACATTAACTAGACACCTTTAGCGTTACCTGAGAGATTTTATTGATTATTATTATCTCTCTTCATTTAAATTAGTTCTCACATTGTGAAGGTTACTTGTAAAAAATATATGATGTATTGATCCATAACTGCCCTGTAACTACAGACTGCAAAACCCAATTCTTGATGCCAAATTTAATTATATTTTCATGCAGGCCAACACAAAATAAGTGTTTAACAGGATATTTAGTCATGGGAAATTATTTGCTATGTACAGTATTTCAGAATCACCCTGTGAACTTAAAAAAAAAAAAAAAAAACACCAAAAAAAACCTTGTTCTCTTTCCGCAAGATGAGCCTAAAACTTGCATATGAAACTTACAAGCTCTTGCAACACAGTTAGTGATGGCCCAGAAAAACAGTGAAGTAAAAGCAGGGAGTATTTTTCTGGCACTGGGAATGATTAATCATATTCCAAAGCTACACCACGGATGTTGAAACTCTGGGAAAGTAGGATTAGACATTAAACTGTGTAGGGTTTGTTTTCCCATGCTGTCAAAGCTTGAAAATCGCCACAAAAGTTGTACTGTCATGTGAAAAAAAAGGGCACCCCATGGAAATTGTTGGGACTTTTTTTTTTTTTTTTACAAATTTGGACAAGCAAACATTTGATCCTCTTTGAAACCGTTGCCTATTAATAAAGGTGATACACGCTATCAAATGGCACATACAATTAGCATTTTGTAGTAATTTGCACAATTTAAATGAACAAAAAACAAATTATTCACATGGAAAAAGTAAGTACACCCCTACATTTATCACACCTTCAAATCCATATAATTAGAATCAGGTGTTCAAGATTGGAGGGCGCATTTGGATGTTCTCCCCGTGCTGCGGGGGTTTCCTCCGGGTACTCCGGTTTCCTCCCCCAGTCCAAAGTCGTGCATGGTAGGCTGATTGGCGTGTCCAAAGTGTCCGTAATGTATGAATGGGTGTGTGAATGTGTATGTGAATGTGTGTGCCCTGCGATGGATTGGCACCCTGTCCAGGGTGTACCCCGCCTTGTGCCCGAAGCTCCCTGGGATAGGCTCCAGGTGTCCCCGTGACCATGAAAAGGAGTAAGTGGTATAGAAGATGGATGGATGGATGGATGTTCAAGATTGGGTGCCAGTGATCAGAACCTGTTTAGGGAGTGCAGTTGTTATTTAAAACTCTCATATCTAGTGTCTGGTGTTCCCTTTGCTATTAAGGTGTGTGGTGTCATCATGCCAAGATCTAAAGAGTTCTGCAAGGCCTCCAGGAAAAAGGTTGCGGATGGCTATGAGTCTAGCAAGGGATTTTAAAAGATCTCCAAATCACTTGAAATACATCATTCCACTGTAAAGAAAACAATGTTCAAGTGCCGCAGATTTCAAACGACCGCCAATTTGTTCAGGACTGGCCGTTCCTGCAAATTCAGCCCAAGAGCAGACCGTCTGATGCAAAAAGAACCCCAAAATTTCATCACAGGATCTGTTTGCTTGTCCAAATATGTGTACTTATTTTTTCACATGACTGTATGTGGATTAATAATATAGTGGCCATAATGTTTCAACATAATGCCATTACCATTACCTTATTAACATAATGTAAAGTATTACATTCAATAGTAACCCACTACTGCTTGTCCAAGGCAAAGCTTAGACCTGTCCAAGCTCTCTGTCCAAGACTCTCTAGAACTGCTTTTCTAACTAAATCAATACAGTGTTTCCAAAAGTAGACTCCCACAACTAAGTGTTGGCAAGTTTAAAGTTCCACTAGACTGAATGATTATGAAGTCCATTTAAACCCGAACAACTGTGGAAATAAATATAAACTTTTATCTGTAACCTAATAATCTAGGGAGCCATTAAAATTTCTGAATAAAGCATATCTTTTTCCTTTTCAGATATTATTACCAGCCATGTGACTTGCAGCTAATTTATGGTATAAATTTTACAAGATTAAACAGAAACACACGGCTGGAATTTATTAGAATTTCTTGGCGTTGCTGCTTTATCAATGGAAATATCAAACTGATAAATGAGAGTTCATATTTGGCATGTAGACTTATCTGTTAGAGTCAGTAAGATGAAAAGCTGGCTCAAGATAGGGAGGTATCTGGACAGAATTATCTGTCAGTATGCAAGTGATATAAGGGATTTAAAGGAATGTGTTCTGGCAAATTACTGTAAATGTAGGAGTCCGGCCTGACACAACGAAAACATGAAAACAGGCATAAGCTACCCATAGTTTTGCATTACACATGCCAGAGTTGGTGTCTGCTCTAACATCATCTAACATCTAACTTGTACTAACACACCCAATCAAAATGTAAGGCTGATTTTGTGTTGGTTTTTCTTTGTGTAAGGCAATGATACTTTACAGAAACCACCTTACAATCTTTCCCTCTAATTGTCTGTGTAATGTAATGTATAAAAAGTAATAACACTCATGGGTGCAGATGTACACAGAGCTACACAGCTGCAGATGCTTCAGTGATTTCTGAATGGAAAAATGAAAAAAATATCTACAATTTATCTACAAGCACAAATAATTTAAAGAAGTTAAACATTAAGTGTGGGTGTTCTTGCAACAAGACAACAAGCCAAAACATAAGACACCAACATCCATCCATTCGCTCATTTTTTGTCCTGCTTATCCTTCTCAGGGTCATGGGGGAGCTTGGATTCAGCCTGAATTTTATTTGTTTAGCGCTTTTAACAATGGACATTGTCTCGAAGCAGCTTTACAGAAACACATAAACAGCACAGAGATTTTAAGTGTGTGAATTTATCCCTATTGAGCAAACTGGTGGCGACGGTGGCAAGGAAAAACTCCCTGAGATGTTAAGAGGAAGAAACCTTGAGAGGAACCAGACTCAAAAGGGAACCCGTCCTCATCTGGGTAACAACGGATAGTGTGAAAGTAAAGGAAAGTTGTAGAACTAGTTGTATGTTTGTTGAACTAGTCCACTGTTCATTAAAGGAGACCTGAGTGCAAAATTGTATGTGGTAATTGCAGTCTATCCCAGGAAACTCGGTGCACTGAAGTGTGATATCAGTGACCATGGCAGAATTTCAGAAACTCCTCATCTCCTGGGTTTTTTTTCTTCAAGCACGACAAGTCTATACCAACAATAACAACAACGACAAACGAAAAGAGTGGAAGTTCTGTGGGTGGAAATGGCTTGTTGATGAGAGACGTCAGACGAAAATGTCCAGACTGGTTAAAGCTGACAGGAAGGATACATTAACTCAAATAACCACTCTTTACAGTTGAGGTGAGCAGAAAAGCATCTTAGAATGCACAAAATAATAAACCTTGTGGTGGACGGTCTACAGCTGCAGAAGACCCCAACGTGTTCCTCTCCAGTTAGCACAGACGGCTCACTAAAACTGGATACTAGATGACTTGAAAAAGACCAGGCAACGTGTAAGCTTTAGAGTCTTTTGTACGTGAAAATCCCAGGAGATCGGCATTTTCTGAAATACTCAAAATACATCAACAACCATGCCATGGTCAGTGTCACTGAGAACAAATATTTCCCCATTCTGATGTTTGATGTGAGCATTAACCAAAGCTCTTGACCTGTATCTACTGTCACATGACTGGCTGAATGGATAATCATATGAATGTGCAGGTCTTCCCATTAAAGTGGCTGGTGAGTGTATTATTAAGCACTATTGCATCATTTATGTTAATTGTGATGAAGGAACATCTGTGAAACACTAAATGTATTGCTGGTATAAATTAAATTCATTTGCTTTCTTTATTTTGCTATAAGGGTTTACAAACCTTTGCACATGATTGAAAGTTCAAGTGATGATAATGGAAAACGGATCAGAAAAAAAACAGACATAGCCAGCTCTAAGCAGTGCAGTCGACTTGAATATGGCAAGGCTCTGAATGTGGAAACAGAGACAAAATAGCATGCTCTCATTGCACCTAGCAATTGCGCAGGCAGTAATTACATCTAATTTTGCCAGCCTGACATTATCCACATTCAAAGTCAAAGGCCTTTAATAATAGGTCACAGAGCAAGTGTAAGATTCTGGTCATGAACTCTGGATGATTTCGGAAAGGCTTACCCAAATCTTCACAGCACACTTCCATGGAATCAGAGGAGCAGTCACTCACATCCTCCAAAGAGGACATGTCTGTATCCTCCTGAACCTGAAGCCTGGGGATCAGAGACATGGACATGGCTTCTAAATAGTACAAAACCTGAAAACACTGGTAGTGACATCATGCAAACATGTTGTCCTTGGCATAAGATACATAGGCATTAAATCAAATCAAATCAAATCAAATAAATGAAAGTTGTTTAAGCTTAACTCATCACAGCCAGTGACCTGATCAACAACTAATACTGTAATATGAATAAATAAATTTAATGATCATTTTAATGTGAGTTGTTGTTTGAGCATTAACTCAGTCATCTTACTTGAATCTGAAAGGTGCCACTGCAGCCATACGAGGTGATTCACTTCCTACAGTTTTCTGTGGTGTACGTTTGCAAGAGTTCATGTCTTTCTCAGTGCTTCCATTTTTAAATTTGATTCTTTGCTTGTTAAAGCCTGGTCGATTACCGGCAGACGATCCCCAAATCAAATTCCCATTGGTTGGTCTGAGACGAGCTTTCCCTGTCTGGATCCCCTGCATCACCATGCAGGAAGATGATGGAGCATCTGCATTATCCAGACTCTTGAACTGTACTTGATTACTTTTCCAGTTTTTGTTGCCATTCCTGGTCAAGTCTCCAAACCTGTCCTGGGACACAGGGACTCTACGGAGGTCCAGCGTGTCTTTGGAACGCACCATATCCCTTTTAGGAACCTGTGGGCTACTGTAGGCAGAACGAGAACCAGTCATGTGGTTAAATGAGGTCTTGAGTGGAGTCGATCTCTGAAGTTGGTACTGAATCCTTGATGAAGCTTCTTTGAGCAGCTCTTTAGAGTTAGCAGTGCTGGAGGTGGAGGAAGGGAAGGAAGCCATTCGTCCACCTGGTTGATATTGAGCAGGTGAACTCAGGAAGGTTTTGCTTGAGCACTTGGTGTTCTGCTTGGAGAAGGTGCTCATGGTCCGGGGCAGAGGGATCCCAGAGCCACTGTGATCCTGAGACACTGGTTTTATTCCAGCACTCATGGTCCTGGTAGAACAGTAAGACAAGATTCAATAACACTTTATTCTACTCAAGAACCACACTGATACATATGTTGGTATCAGAAGGTAATTGTAGGTGACATATTGTAATGCAGCACAGTGGACTACAGGAGAATTCCTATATACATACAGGATCAGTGTTCAAATTATAGGAGAGCTTAAACTACAGAGAGGGGGCTTAGGAAGCTAATCTCTATGAAAAAGCCTTGAGCTAACTTAAAAACAGCAAGAGATTAAGTTGATTGATTGATTTGGTGGTGTATGAAAGTTTGTGAAGGTTTCTATATTTCTGCATAAATATGGCCTAAAACATATTTTTCATTTTCCTCAATAAATAAATGGACCAAGCACGAAATTTTTGTCCCATTTGTCTAATTGTGTTCTCGTTGTCCACTTTTAGGCCTTTTGTGAAAATTTGATGACGTTTTAGGTCATATTTATGCAGAAATATAGAAAATTCACAAACTATCAAGCACCACTGTATCAACCTGTATCTTTTGTAAAAACGTTTTTTTTTTTTTTTCTTAAATGTATAATGGGAGAACAGATCAAATTGCACAAGTCTAATCTTTCCCACATCTCTCTTTTCACTTCTCCAATAAGGCAGAATAAAGTAAACGCATATGTGATGTCATAAGCTGACTTGTTTCTGTCCTGAATTTTCAGATGAAAACTCTAATCAGATTTAGTCAGATTTATGTGAAAATGTCAATCACAAGGCCACAAGCCTCTCTCATCAAGTTCTGTATGGAAATTCTGTATCATCAAATCTGTATGGAATTGGTACAGAGAACAGAACACTGTGGTCTATTTTATCTGCACCAGGGTGGGAAGACACTAGCTTTTTCAGAGTTGTGAAGTTGAATTTTGTTTAGTTTATTATTGCTCAATAGCAGGATTAGTAGGATGTCTTGTTAAGCTTTGGTTGTTGCTTTGGAACAGCTATGCTACTGTGTGTGTGTGTAAGCACATGCAGTTCAGTGTGTGCATGTTTACTTGAAGAGACCCTCCCAAAAGCAATTTGAACACTGAATAGCAGCAGTCATTGGGAAGGTGCTTATGTCTAAAAGTGCTGATAGCAGAGAGGACAAACCAGAATGAAGAAGCTATAACACAACAGCTTGATCAAACTTAACTACTTCAGGTAAATAAGGTCCATTTCCAATATTTTTGGCTTAGTGGTTAGCACGTTCGCCTCACACCTCCAGGATTGGGGGTTTGATTCCCGCCATGGCCCTGTGTGTGCGGAGTTTGCATGTTCTCCCCGTGCTGCGGGGGTTTCCTCCGGGTACTCCGGTTTCCTCCCCCAGTCCAAAGACATGCACGGTAGGCTGATTGACATGTCCAAAGTGTCCGTAGTGTATAAATGGATGTGTGAGTGTGTATGTGATTGTGCCCTGCGATGTATTGGCACCCTGTCCAGGGTGTACCCCGTTTTGTGCCCGATGCTCCCTGGGATAGGCTCCAGGTTCCCCGTGACCCGGAAAAGGATAAGCGTTATAGAAGATGGATGGATGGATGGATTTGCCTCCTTAAATAAATAATCTTTTTTTTTTTTAACTTTAACTTTCAGTCCACAGAAATGTTTTTGTTGCCTTTGACCCTTTTCCATTTCTCTGGGGTATAATATGTACTATAATGTGAGGTTGCACACATATAAAATCTGTCATCCATCACTATGGGGAAAACCAAATACCCACTGTAAAATATAGTGATAGATCATTGATGCTTTTGGGCTCTTTTGCGGTTAGTGGTCCAGGAGTTGTGACGATTGATGGCATCATGAGTTCTCCAGCATAAGTACCAGGATATTTTAGTGTTAATCCTAGCTGTCTTTGTCAGGAGGTTAAGACTTGACTGACGGACAGAGCTTTTAACAAGTTAATGAACCAAGCATGAATGCAATTCAACACAGAAATGCTTAAAGAAGCACAAAATCAATTGTTAAAAGGACCATCTCAGTCTGAATTTAATTCAGTCCACATGCACAAGTTGGAAATGAGTGATTCGGGGCTCCTCTTCAAGGAGGCGTTACAGAATGAGACTCTGTGCATTTTGCATTAGTCTTTGTTTGTTTTTTGAATTCATTGCATCTTCTACTGTATTCATTTTTTACTTATTTTCATGATGGGTTCCAATAATGGAAAGGCCTGTAAGGTGCATAGACAATCTCACAAAACATTCTTTCTTCTGATGTTTCTCCTGAGTGCTCTACTAACTGCCAGTCCCACCTCATCATTAGTTCAACCTGTTCCTCATTAGTTCCGGTGTATATGTGCTCTGTTTTGGTAGTTTGTGTTTACAAAGCCTTGCTAAGGTTTCTCTGCACATTACTGATCCTGTCTAAGGCGTTATTTGCCTTCCAGTTTAGTGCCGTTTTTCTTATTCATTCATTTTCACAATCAGCTTACCTACAGAACACAGGCAATTGCTTAAGACAGCATGGAATGTTTACCAACGTGTCTATATTTTAGCGAATGATATGATCAAAAGTCTCACTGCAATATCACACTGTTCATTAATTTAATGTAAACTATTTTCAGTGGACAGTGCAGCCAGTGTGAAACTCTCCTGTGAATCTCTTGCACATACAGTAGACACCATCCAGAGAAGTCCAGTGAGGCATGGCTTCATGAGATTCTATGGCAGATTCAAATACACTGTGTCTTAATGGGAGCAAAGTTAAACACTCATTGGAGAACAGGCTTTAATTATGTTGTTTTGGATCCCACCCGAACACACGGCTTCTCTGGGGTGAATGTTAGTGTGGGCATGTGGATTTCGCACGGTAGCTGAACCTCGTAACCAACTACCAATCACTGAAACGGTAATGAACAAGCTTGACATCTCAAACTTTAATAGAACCCTGCCAGTCAGATTCACAGAGTGCTCAGCAGACAGTCAGTAGCTAAATCCTTAACAGTTTTACACAACTACACTATTTGGCTAAAGGTTGGTCAACACCTGACCATTGCGCTCATTGCCATAAAGTTCGAAGCACATAATTGTATAGAATGTCATTATATGCTGTAGTTTTACAATATCCCTTCAGCGAAACTAAGGGGTAGAGCCCAAACATGTTCCAGCATGACAATGCCCCGACCTCAACACCACTGAACACCTTTGGGATGAACTGGAGGTGCCCTAGGCTGTCACAACCTACTTCAGTAAAATTGAGCTAGCAACGTCTGGCAGACATTATCAGTTTTGTCAGCTTGATTTTAGAAAAGTCCTTTCAAGCTCTTATGTAATAGAAGAGACTTAAAGAGAATTAAACAGGAGGCAAGACCAACAGATGAAACAAGAACACACTCACATATATATTTCATTAACAGACACATGTTTGCCCTATTTTAAAAATCACCAGGCGTCCCTGCTACACAATCATGTTCAGTGTTTTTTTGTTTTGTTTTGTTTTGTATTCATGCCTGTTGTTCGGATCACACTTGTGGATTGTAGATACAGTAACACCTACAACCGGATTGACTGTAGTTACAAATTAATGCAAAAACTAGTGGTTCTGTTATGCTGTGGGGTTGTGTGTGTGTGTATGTGTATGTGTGTGTGTGGGGGGGGGGGGGGGGGGGGGGGGTTTACTGACATGAGTCTTCCAGTCCCCTTAAAGGGAAGTGTCACAGCAAATCAATATTAAGTGACTGACTGCTGAAACATTTCAGATGGCAGTGGTGTCTTCCAGGGTGACAATGTCCCCATCCCCAGGATTTAGGTGCTCACTGGTATGATTATGATGAAATCATAGTAAATCATTAAACAACTGAGGTAATATCTTTCGGAAGAAAGGTGTCCATCCCTCCAGTACAGTTCCAAAGTCTTATAAAAGCTGCGCAAAAGTGCATTGACACCTGTATGTGTGTGTATTAAGCTGATAAAGGACGTTTGTCTCGAATGTCCGGTTTCTTTGGAAATATTATGACCTACACTAAACCTTTACTTCATCTACCTTAGATGGTTCTACCGAACCAAATTACCACCAACACTTGTGTAGCAATAAGAGAATCTTGTTTCTTATTACTGAAATACACTGCAGAGCACATACACTGTACTGGATTCTCATATTGTAAGCCTTAGTCATCCTGCCTTTTATATTACACCTTTGATTTCCAGAAGACTTTTGTCTTATACAATTGCAGCCTGGAGACTGGCATGGCCTTTGCAAAACATTGTTATTGTTAAAAAGTTTTAATCTGCTGGCAGAGGCAATCAGATTTGTGTAAAAATATACGGTTACTTAGCAGAATCACAGCCGCTGGACCACTATACACAAAACGGACACAAATTATCATTGAATCAGTAAGCTCATGTAACCTCTTCCTGGCAGTTTTTCCACTGTTTCAGACCTTTTGAACTTTTTTAAAAATTATTATTTTTATGGCTCATGCACAGTATGTATTTTTCCATTTACGTGGAAAAACTTAGCTCAACAGCCATCTGTGTGGAAAGTCATTTGGTTTACTCCATGGTGATGGAAGAGAAAGGGATTTATGTGTGCAACAACATAGTTATACCCCTGGGTGATGGGACATGGTCAAGGGTAACATTAGAGTTCCTAAAGACCCTGAGCATCTCAGGAAAAAGGATTGGAGGTTTTAAATATTCCTTAGTAGTACTAATCATCTCTACTACACAGTTTGAGTGAAAAGATGATGATGATGATGATGATGATGATGATTATTATTATAAAAATACCTTCTCAGTAAAAGTAAATAATTTGGTCAATTGTTTAAAAAAAATTTTTTTTTTAATCATATAATTCATCATTTATATTTTATAGTTATTGCTCATTCTCATCGTTCTCATTAAGGGTGCCAATAATTCTGATGGTTGACGGTATATATACACAATAAAAATGTCTGCTGTAAGCAAATATGACAAAATACTAACGATGGAAACATTGACAATGAAATATGAACTATGTTACCTTACACTGTGGGTATCTAAGCTTAAATTCCCACACCAGTCACAAAATGTACCAAAAAAAAAAAACCTCTTCAGACAAAAAAGCTCTCCATTACCCCAGATGACAGGAACAGAAAGCTTTTTAAGGATAGTTTCAGTGAGGAAACCCTGAGGGCTGAGTTAACTCAGTGACCTGACAGGGCTGTCATGTTTCAAGTTTTCAGTTACTGTATCTATCAGGCAGTCGACTAATTAATATCCATTATAAATATATGAGATATTCTGCCTTTAGAATATTCAGTAAATATTGTTCAGAATTTAAAATCTATTTAAAAGTGTTACACAAAAAGATTGTTAAGAATTACAACTCTGACATTGAATAAAGGAAATTCTTCTTTTTCTTCTTCTTTTATGAAAAATCAATCAGCAAGAGAAAGTCTCTAATTAATCAATTGCCTGAAAGAACTAAGTAATATAAATAGGCAGGTGCCTTACTGGCTTCTCATGACAAGGCAATTCTGAACAGTGACTAAGCGGTGTGTGTATGAGAGAGGGAAGGATACAGAGAGCGACAGAGAGAAAGAGAGGAACTGAAACAGTGAGAGATACAGTACATTATTAAACACGAATCAATTCAAAATTAAATTCATTTTGAAAAGCACAATCTCACCTGGAATCTCTGTATGCTTGTTTTTGTCCTTTTGGTTATATCAGTATAATCCTGTAGTAGTCCTGTGTACAATGGCGCATGTCTGTGTTTGCTGTGCCAACTCTTATCCACTGTGGTGAAATAAACCTTTAATACTGTCTAACAAAGCCTCAGAGAGCCACGTGCCGCTATTTCCGTGTGTGCGGGAGGGGAGTAGAGACATCTGGACTGAGGGGACCTCTCTCTCTCTCTTTCTCTCTCTCTCTCTCTCTGTGTGTCTCTGTATCTGTCCTTTAAACTCGGCAAGTCTCACACTGATACACACACACACCAGGCATAAACTCAACTATAGCTGCCACTACACACACATGCACCCACCAATGACTCATATTTCTTGTAGTAATGACATCATGCCAAAACCCTCTGGGTCATTTCCTTCACAGCTTCAGACCACCTTTCATTTTGAGTCACCCCTTCACCATCAAACAGCATGTCCTTGAGATGTATCACTTCCAAAGGCTCAACTAAGCCCTTACAAAAAAAAAAAAAAAAAAGCACACTAGCCCTTCAATGCCTGAAGGATATAGTCTCACAATAGCAAAACCTAACCAACCTTACTAGCCGTTACACAATGGATAACTGATAAGGCTATATAGGAACTATATTGCTTTAATTCACTGTATTAGTGTTGATACAGAGCCATAATAGGAATTCTGAACCAACTTTGACTGACACACTCATTATGCACTACCATGACACTTGGAGTTATAGAATAGGCCTGAAAGAAGGAGGAAGAGAGAACGATGAAGAGATAAGAAAGAGAGCACGGTAAGCTGGGCAATGTGCTTTACATCAGATTTAGCTCACAAAGGTCAGCCAGGACAAGAAATGGAGAGATAACGAGATATGGTGAGTGACGGCTAAAGAAAAAGAGAGACCGAGTCTGCTAGATCAAATTGCAATATGCAGTCTACCAAAGTAATACTTAATCATCCATGTAAACAAACATTCTCACACTCATTTAACCTATGGGCAATGCAACATAGCAAATACACCTACTGACATGTTTTTGGGAGATTTGAGTAACCCAGAGAACTACAGTTGCGGTATTTGATCCCGGACTCGGACTCGAGTCCAATTCTGAACAAACTTGGACTTGTCACATACTCGGGTAAATTTGTACTCAAAATGGACACGGACTCGGCCATTTTGGACCCTGAAATATTTCCGAGTACAGTCGAGTCTGTGTCATGTGTAACATGAAAAGAAATCTATAAAGTAAATAACAACATAAAATTAAGGTAACAAGAAATGAATGAATGTCTCCCTGCCTGACCAGGGGGGTTTCTGTGCACACACACTTGAAACACACACACCTCCTCATCGTGTGAGCACGAATTGAGTTCTCTTTAGCGGATTATTACGCTTGGACGGCCAAATAAATATACACACATCATGTCAAAATGCAGGTCTGGCCGAGTATTCATCCAAACACATTCGGTTATGTCTTAAATGAATGTAAGCAGTTGAGGAAAAATCAGAGGTGTGTCCATACAGTATATTGGATCTGTGCATTAGATCTTAAAGTGACAGCAGTCTAATAAACCTGCTGCTGCCTGTGTCATTAATGTTCATCAAACAACAAAACACACAAAGAGAAAATCACTCACTCACTCATTTGACTGAATAACTTCAGTAAATTTAATAAGAATCACTGTATATGTCACACAGTGGTCTATTTTATTTTACATTTAATTGCTTTATTCGATTTACGTAGTATTTCTTACTTGAATAATACTGATAGACCTACCTGAGAAAACGTATCGTTATCGTGAAATCAGATTGTAGTCATATAACCCACCCCTAAACATTAGCGTTTGGTGATTACAGTCTTGAATTTCACGTAAAATGTGAAATGTACTTCTTAATATATTAAATATCATAAACCCTGCTGATAGGGATTTTTTTTTTTTTACAAGAACAGAGCTGTGTTCAGAAATGAGTTTGTTGTCATTCATAGACATTAAAAGCAGTAATAAGAAGTATGAAGCTTGTTGTTATGACATGCTGCTAAATGTAACTCTACCCTGTACTCTCTCTCTCTCAGCCTATATAACTGTGGGGGAGAGGCATCAAATAATTGAAATGTCAGCTCGAACTGGAGGACACAATATAGTGTGATACAATAACAAAACAGGTTCTTTTGTATTTTCATACGCTTATAATATAATAAACGTTCTGCACATACCTCTATAAAACCATTTTTTGATAGGAAACTAGTTCAGGTGCTGATGACATGGTATTTTTATTACATTTATGTTGCTATTGGTTTGTGGAGGTTAAAATATTAATTTAACAGCTCAGTGTTGACTTTACAATTGCAATTTCCAATCTTTTTTCAATTTAATTACTTTCTGGACTCGCCCAGAATCGACTCGAAATCGGCCATTAAGGACTCGGACTTGAGCCCAACTCAGCCCCTTTTGGACTCTGACTTAATTGGTCTCGACTCGAACTCGACAAAGGTGGACTCAGACCCAACACTACACAGAACCCAAAAGAACATGGGAGAACATGCTAAACTGCACACAGACAGTAAGATTTAACCAGAAACCCTGGAGCTATGATGCAACAACACTACTGTGTTGCCATAGTTTGAAACAACATTCATGAAATTGATGAACATTTGACCACAACTAAATTCAATCAGAGTTGAAATGCAAGACGCATAAGTGAACAAAACTTCATAGTCAATACCCTTTTATTGGTGCTCTGTACATATAAGTCTGGTGTAAACCTCATCAGCAAAGTATGGCATCATCATTAACCCTTGAACAACTGAGACAAGGTTTTAACATGTCTTTCTCTGTCTCTCTCTTCCCAGAGCCAGACATTCCTAATTTGATTCCATCTCCATTCACTTGACAGTCAAGGAGTCTTCACCCTCAGTCTGTAATACAGCTAACACAATTAAAACACGCCGTCTGTCTTTTCCAGAGGAATCTTAGAGACTCATTCCATTATATATATGAACAATGCACAGAGGAGGATGTTTAACATGAGGCTGAAGGAAAGGACTGTTTACCATTATCATTATGAATGTCATGTGAACTGCTGACCTGAGACGAAAGGATGAAGTGATTAATAGCACTGCCCTATGTTTAAGAGTGCAAATGAAATTTATTCCCAGCTTGCCTATGGGTATTTAATTTATACACGTTTAATATTGGCGTCCCGTCAACCAGCCCCCCACCCCCACCCCCCATCTTATAACTGCCTCCCCTCTTCTGGGAAAGCTTTCCACTAGATTTCAAATGCTGCTTGGTGGATTTGTGCTCATTCAGCCAAAAGATCATTAATGAGGTCAAGCAGTGATGTAGGGCGATGAGGCCTGGCTTTAGAGTCAACGTTCTAGTTCATCTCAAAGGTGTTCAGTGGTATTAAGGTCAGGGCTCTTGAGTTCTTTTACACCCATCTTGGCAAACCATGTTTTTATGGACTCCCTTTGGACACAGGAGTATTGTCATAGTTGGACATGATTAGGCCTCTTAATTCCAGTGAAGGAACGTTACAAAGACATTATAGACAATCATGTGTCTCCATGTTTGTAGCAAGAGTTTGTGGAGGTCATGGTCAGACATTCACATACTTTTGGCAATATAGTGTATTTATAAATGTAATGATATACCAAGACGCTGACCAGCATAAAGCAGTTATTGGAGATGAATGAATAGGTGGATATCAGTAGGACACAAGTGGCACCCAATACAACATAGTAAAGATATATCTTTATTATACAATGAACACAAGATCCTTAGATATAGTATACCATGCTTAGCCATTATAACTGAGACTGTGTAGATTTGGCCAAGCTTGTATTGCCCTGTCCTGTCACTACATTATACAAAACACTGCTAACCCAAAGTGCTGCGAATTAAAGACAAATCAGCCAGTCTAATTTCATGAACAATTCATCCTTCTTTATGTTCATTTGTTCCTTAATTGTTTTAGTGCCAAATTGATTAATCCTATGATTGACTTAAGGAGCTAGGGTGAGCTGATGTAGCAGATGTTTGTATAAGCCTTCCTGCCTGTATTTAGACTGAGCGGAAGTCAGAATTTTCTTAATCTCTATTAAGCTGGTTAAGGCCAGATATGTCAAACTGCATGTGTTTTCAGTCCTGCCATTCACTGTAACACGCCCACAGCAGACACCTGCACCAGGAAAACCTTGGGGCTTTTGAAATAAAATAAAAAAAATTAAAAAAAAAAACAAGTAGAACACAGTGATGCCCACAGCATCATTACAGATACCTCTGCCACCAAAAAGATGGTCTCAAATCCCAGAGAAGAAAAGCTATTTCAAACATTTGTGCTTGTTGTGACCTTGACCCTGTTTGGATGAATTCCAAAATGTAATCAGTTCATCTGCTGGCTACAGTGATAATTCCATATAAATCCTACAAACAAACATTCAACCACTAATTTTTTAGATATCCCACTAACGAGAATCGGACAGACACATGTACGGACGGCCCGACATCTTAATGCCGCCATTCTCTAGTGGCGGAGGCATAAAAAACCAAGAAGATTTATATCACTGATTTTCTAGAAGAGAAATATTGGACAATAAAGAACATAGTCAAACACTCAATATGTTATTTTTTAAATATTTGTATTTTGAGACTTGTTAAAAATGCTGTTTTACCTGGTGTGTGAGATAAGCTGAGACCGACATGTCGAGGAAGGAAAAAAAAAAATAGAATAGGAAATGACATAACATGCGCAAGCTAAATTGCCTCAGTAACAGACCTGCACACAGAAAAACACTGCAAGTACAGAAACTTGTTACCTGAGCTGTCCTGTGCACAACATGAAGATCGACCATATAAGCCAACACAAAGCGATGGCACATGTTGGCACACCCACACAACCACATCATAGCTAGCCTGTTAGCCTTTACCACAGCAATACATTTCTAACAGCAGACATGCTCTGACATGCCCGTTATTTTAAGATTAAAAAAAAATTAAATAAGGAGCCTTGTGCTGATGATTGGATCTCACCTGTAAATACAGGAAGGACAATGATTTTGCTTTTAATCGACCAGGATAAAGCGGTTACTGAACATGAATGAATCAAATGAATGTGTATTAACGTATAAGACAATATTCTGAGTTGCCAGTTTATTAGATACATCTTTTGAAGTTTCACACACACTGGAAAGTGTATCAGTTACATTTACTGCAACTCACTGGAAGCAGAGTACTTGAGTAGAGTACTGTAGAGCACTGTAATGAATATTGTTGCTTTCATACAGTAATGGAATGTTGCACTGTATATATTAATAGAAAGGAAAACTGTATTTTTTACAGGATTACATTTTGGCAACAGTATATTCGCGCAAGAAATGCTGCTGCAATTTTGCAGTTATGCTGCTGTTTTAACTCCTTTCCTACCATAGAGAAATCTTAAATACATTTGAAAAGGTCAACAGTCTTAACAAAAGACTCTAGGTAAATGCTTTAATTAAAGCAATGATTTGATTACCATTTTAGCTGTGGCCCTTGATTATTATCTATGTGCAGGATGTACGGATAGTACAGCTCTGTTCCAGTCACCCAGTCTTTAATGAAAAGCTAATTTGTGTGAATAAATTATATTTAAGTAGTCACCACCAGCACTGACTACTGCCTGTTTGAACTATAACACAATTATTTAGCTAGGGTATAACTACACCTACAACGTGGTCCAACAAGGTAGGTTTGTCTCATACAGTGGTCAAAATGATTGGGATTATTAAATTATTCATATAACAGTGATGTACTGAATGTAATTTAATGCCATGTAACATTTATATTATATAAAAACTCATGCTCACTCTTAAGGTTTAATAACCTTCAGCACTCCACATGTTAATGCAACTCCCAAAATGACACCACTGAGCTCTGGGATAGTAATTTCAAACAAAATTCACATTCAGAGGATTAAAGCCCCACACATTCAGTCATAAATCAGATTTTATCTAAACAAACATTTTTGATGTCACATAAACCATAATCTTGGAGAGATAGACCCAGGTGGTCTTTCAGGACATTTGTCACGGGTGGACAAGTAAATGTCACACTTCGACAGTGTATTTACACATTTTTACAGTGACAGCACGTATTACAACGCCTGAGATGAAAACAGTAGTCTGTCAGTAGCCTGGAAACTCAGGGAAACCTTATAATCATGGTGTTTATGCAAGTGACACAGTTTGAATGTGAAACAGAAACAGAATAGCCCTGAAATTAGTGGATGGGAGTGTGGGTGGCTTCTATTCAGAGGCTACTGTAGGTAGGAGGGGAATTAGGTTAATAGCACAAAAAGAGAGCACTCGATAGCGCATAATCTCAAAGAACCAGCTGATATATGTATATAGGAAACTAGTAACTCAGCATTTGCAATATGCAGAGATTAAGCATTGTAAAGAAATGCTGAACTGTGTAGATTTTAAACTAAAAGCATCTAGAAATAATAACCGAGCGAAGGACGTTGTAATTCAAATCTATTCAAGTAGTTGTTTTCATAGTGAGTCACTTGGCATCCAGATTTGTTTGGGATTTTTTTATTTTTTAAATCATCCTAAAAATGCACTTATTAAAGCATACTATTTGATTCTATTCTATTTTACAGCTTCCTGTAAGTCACTCTGATTTGACTTGAAGAAATGCATTGTTGTGATTTTTCTTATCAGATATTAATCACTGCAATGGACTATAGCCTCCCATCCTGGGTGTATTCCCGTCTCTCACCCAGTATTCCTGGGATAGGCTGCAGATCCACCATGACCCCGACCAGGATAAAGCACTTACTGAAAAAAGTCAGGAAAGTATAAAGATATAATGTTCTATAAAGTAGAGATGGTCTTTCAATTAAGTTTGTGTGTATTTGTGTGTCAAACAGCAAACACTGTACATAAATTAACATGCATGGCTATGTAGCAAGTTCCCAAAAGAAAGCGAGAGCCAATAAATATCCCTGATGGCGTCAATATTACAGAGGAGACAGAGTGTCTAGGCAAGGGCATTACTCACAGTGTGGTCAGAGACAGTACGGCCACAACAGCAGCTCTACATTAGGACTTAATAAAATGTTGAATTTGAATTGGTCCAAAGCACTACCTATTTATTTACATGAATATGTTTGCACATTTATATGAATCTTATGTGTACAATGGTACAAAAGGTATGACAAAAGTAATTTGACAAAAGTATTTTTTTTTTTTTTTTTAGAATTTTCAACAAAAAATTATATTGGATGTTTCCCTTAAAGCTTTTCTAAAGGAGAGGTCCTCCTATATGACTCGGTTAATATGAAAGGAATGCTCTTATTAAATAATGTATGACCTTTTAACTAACACAGAATCCTTTTCCTGATTTGAACACTAGCGCTCACTGTTAGTATACATAATGTATAGTTTAGAACTACAACCTGTAATTATAACTTTTTCTTAACAAAACATATGACACCCACTGTATATCACCTTCTTACACTCACCATGACATCATCACATACCTCCCTATGGCAATATATGTTTCCTGGCAACTTTCCACACAGGCGTAGGATATCGTTTGTCTTGGGAAACAACTGCGTGTCAGAAAGCGCATTGTCTAGCACGAATGCTTGAGCGCTGACTGATGATTCACAGACAGTGAATCATATGTTGTCCATGTAGCTCTCAGGGGAAAGGGCTTCTAATGGCTTTCTAGCACAAATTTCACTTTCTGCTCATATCTGAATAAATCTTGATCACACCACATGCTTCTCAGTTGCTATAGCGTTATCATAAGCTCTGAGGGGTTTTTGCAGTCACACGTCAGATGCTGTTTAGTTTGTGGGAAGCAAATAAGACCATTTCACAATAAACTGTAAGGCTTAAAATCTCATTCGCTCTACTCCCTCAAGGGAAATTTTCCCTAAACAGCTGTGCGATTCCTTTCTCACTTTTTGTCTTAGTTGATACCACTGCACAAAAATACTTAAAACATCTACACTAAATAAACTCCGAAATTAAGTTAAATTAATGTAATGATTACAGATTGCATATTATTTGTCCATACTGAGATATCTGTAAGTGCCAAAACTTCCATTTGAGAACAGAAGTCCATGTTGTTAATTGAGACAAATGCACATTGTTCCAGCCTGATTCCAGACCAGTCTCAGCCATCAGGACTATCACACTACTGCCTTGTGACACGCAACAAGGATGCACATGACTGCTTGCTTTGTATACAACAAAGTATTTGGGGATGTTGTATTAGGTCTGGCACAATTAAGACTTATGGCCTTTAAGACTTATTAAGACTTATAAACTGTCATACCAATAATTATGATTAGCAATTTGTCTTTTTATTTAACATGGTGGTGGAGGAGATACCTTACTACCTCACAACCCCAAGGTCCCTGGTACAATCCTGAGCTGGGGTTATCGTATGTGTGTGTGTGGTTTAACAATGACGGCCATATTTGTGTCATTTGTTTTTGGTTATACAGCTGTTTACGGAAACCTCAATATCAAGGGTCAGGACAGTTCTAGCTCCTTGGAACAAAAACTGATCTCTAGAGCACATTACAAGGTACATGAACGTATATAAACATTTTGCACATTCATGTTCCTTAGACTTAGAACTTAAGTCCAAACGTATTGCTGAAGATTGTTCACATTTCCACTTTTAGGGTCAATTTACAGTGGGGGAAATAAGTATTGGACACGTCAACATTATTTTCAGTAAATATATTTCCAATGAGGCTATTCACATGAAATTTTCACCAGACATCAATATTCACTCAAGAAATCTGGAAATATAAAAATTTCACAACATTAAAGTCTATGAATAAAATTATGTGGAATAAAGTGGAATAACATTGGAAAAAAGTATTGAACACACTAAGGAAAAGCAGTTCTCCAAGGCAAGGTAAGGCAAAGAAACAGCTGAAATCTGTAAGTAATTACACCCCCTATCGGTGCAAATTAATATCAGCTGGGTTAGTAAATTGATGGTCTATAAAAAGGCTTTTCGTTACCAAGGTGTCACAAGAAACAACTCATGATGGGTAAAAGTAAAGTAAAGAGCTCTCCCAAGACCTTCGTTACCTTATTGTTGCAAAACATATTGATGGAATCGGATACAGGTGTATTTCAAAACTTCTGAATCTTCCAGTAAGCACCACTGGGGCCGTTATCCACATCACTCCGTCATCAACCGGCCATGCACAGGAGCTCCTCGCAATATTTCTGACCAGGGAGTCAAAGAATAGTCAGAAGAGTAGCCCAAGAGCCAAGGACCGCTCGGAAAGAGCTCCACAAACACTTGGAGACAGCAGGTTTCCTTGCCTTACCTTGCCTTGGAGAACTGCTTCTCCTTAGCGTGTTCAGTACGATTTGTCTGTGTCATTCCACTTTATTACACATGACTTCATTTATGGACTTTAATGTTATGAATTCTTTATATTTAAGGATTTCTTGTGTTAATACTGATGTCTGGTGAAAATTTCATATGAATAACCTCATTGGAAATATATTTACTGAAACAAATGTTGACACATTCAATAATTATTTCCCCGACTGTATAATGGGAAGGGTTTGAGTCTGATTCTTATTTTTTAGGGGGTACCTAGGTACGTATAGTGTGCATGCAGAATATTTCATGTTTGAGACCTCTCTTTTTTTGTGAGGACGAGAACATGCAATTTCTTCTTTTTTTTTTTAAATTCCCCATAATTTCAGGTTGAATATCTTTGGTGGTGGACCTCCATAGTAGCATTCTGCTGTAACAAAAATTGAGTTTCAGATCACACTGGTTACAGAGCTAGGGCTAGTAAAACTCTGGAGGAAAGCCTATGTTATTCGTGCATTTGAGAAATGAACAGATGTACTATAAGCATAACAAATAATAAAAATTAACTGTGTTTTACAGTAATTGTTTGATATTTGATATTGGCAAAAGTGAAGCATGATCCATCACAGGGTTCTTCAAATCTGCCGTTTAGTTCCAACCTCCAAACTCACCTGCCTGTAATTTTCTCATAATCCTGAAGATCTTGGTTTGCTTGTTCAGGTGTGTTTGATTAGGGTTGGAGCTAATCTCTGCGGGACAATGGACCTCGAGAGCCAGATTTTAAGAATCAGCCTGATCTATCATGTTGGTACAGGTGTACAGTTGGTAGGTGTGAATAGATTTGATTCAAATATGGAAGTACAGTGTTCAGTTGAGTATTTTACATATGAACAGCGACATAAACAGAGCTGTGGTCTTGTTTCTCCTGTGATCAAAGCCATAAGTGACTTCTGAGCTGTGGTCACTTATCACATGACAGACAACATCATAGCTCATAGTGTGTATGACACTGTTCATTTAAATTAGGAAAATTAGAAATGGTCAAGCAACCTGTATTGGACCACTTGAGATGGAATGACCCTTCTGTGGTTTCATTCGACCTCCCAAAAACAACCAGGGAGGTGGACTGACTGCACTAAATAGCTCCCAGGTATGAATGAGTGTGTAAATGTGTGCACAGTGCTCTGTGATGGACTATTTACCATTACCATTCCGGGTGTATTCCTGCCTCGTGCACAGTGTTCCCGGGATAGGCTCTGAATCCACTGCAATCCTGACCAGGATAAAACTGTTACTGCAGATAAATGAATAAATTCACCCCTTTTGTTGACCAGTCCTAGAAGATAGGCATAATACTAGTGTAATATGGCACATATTGTACACCTTAAACAAGAACAGCTATTTAGGAACATTGAACATGTGATTCAATAACATTTCTGTCAGCCTTTTTGACTGTAAATATTGCAAAAGGGAGACATGACAGAAAAGCTCTTACTGAAAACCCCCCAAAGAGGTTAATGAACATTAAACAAAACTACTACTATACACGGCCATATTTTTTGCCATCTACAAGTTTTAAAGACTGCGTCTAAGTTACAATATCACTGTTAAACATAGAATTAAATCTCTGCACTCATATCATATACGATCATATTTTAATGCTTTTTACTTTGCCATGAGGTTTGAACCATGAACAACAAAACCTAATACAAATAGTTTATGGTTCAGAGCCCTTGAGAGAGAACAAGTGATTAAGCTCTCATAGTACGTATTAAAACTTGAGCAATATTTTTTCAGCATTAACAGCACGTTCCTTTTGACTACCTGCATATACTTTTATGGAAATATAATTGTAAAATTGAATGGTTGCTGATGTTCAGCTCAAATAATTATGATTAAGCAATTATGTAATAATTGTGACAGGTTTAACCTGTACTAATGTCTACTTCATTTCATAACACAGGTTAGAAGTCCATTTAAAAAGATTTTCAGAACAGAATCTCCAAAACCTGCCAATCTCTCATTTTAGTTTAGTATACTTCAAATCCACATAAACAGTATGGCCTGACATGATGGATAATATCATCATAATATCATGATCATTTTTCCAGCCGTACAGAAGAAGAAAAAAAAAACGAACAGAGAGAAAAGAATAATGTACAATAAGCAAAACAGCCCAGAAGTTAAATGTACTTTCATGTTGTATTGTCTTAATTTTCCATGGAGGATGGCTACTATATAAACAGATAGAATGAATGTATATATTAGCTCATGGTTTACTTGCACATAAAAAGCAATAACTGTGAGTGATCTGCTTTTAGTATGAGTCATTATATACTCACTGAGAAGGGAGGAGCAGCTACAATGCCACGTAAAATGCTGGCACGTGCAAAGGAGTCACAGGTTCCTGACTTCTGCAGCCAGTACAGCCACGATAAGACCAACTGATCTGTTGAATTGAAAAATGATGGGTCTTGTCGGAGTCCAGTCTTCACTGCATTTCAATCATATTTCAACATTATTAGTGGTGTAGGCTGCAACTGTTACAGAGAAAAAGCTTCGACGTCCTTGTCTGTGTCTGATGAAAAGCAACTGGCCTCTTTAAAAATGCTCGTACTGTGCCGACACCGCTGCCTGCATTGAAATACTGATTTTCTTAGCCGGGAAATGGACTCTTTGGCTGCCCTCCAACTCGGATGGATATTTTTACCTGGGCCTGAAACCGAGGCGTATGCTGTCTGAAGTCCATTACATTACATTGTGCAGTAAAAGACAAGGAGACCCCAAATGCATGAATTAGAAGGACCATCTGAATCTGCAATAACTGCAGTCATTTTAAACAAGCATCATCTCATATAAAAAATCATACGCAGCAACTTAATTGGGAAAATTCTTGACAATATTCTTTTCTTACATTCAGTTACTACTCAGTCTGTAGACTTGTACAGCTTTCTGTTTTAAAACACAAAACATCTATTTAAGGTTTTACTCTCTGAATGTCCATGCCTTCTGCACTTTTACCAGGTTTAAGAGGAACTTTAGCATTGTCAGGTTTTAATTACAGTCACTGCGATACTTATTTACACCTACTTCTGTCTTTCTCGAACTGGAGTGGTGTTAATGTTTACAGGTTGAGTGGATTCTGAGAGCTCGCACCTACTACAGCTCATTCTCTCACTGTCTGCCTTCCACCCACCTCACTAAACTGAGAGAAAATGTTTTAACATGAACTCCACACATTGTACAAATCTCTGCATACTGTAGCAAACCCTTTTAAACATTTTAAATTCATATACGGTTAAATACTTGACAACAATGATGATGATGATGATGATGATAAAACTACCACTACTTCATCTTCAGTAAATGCTTTATCCTAGTTAGGGTAATGGTGTATCCACAGCCAATTCCTGGATCACTGGATGTGAAGTGGGAATACACCATGGATGGGACACCAGTCCATTGCAGGGCACCGTGCACACACATTCACACCTAGGGGCAATTTAGCATCGGCATGTTTTTGAGAGCTGGGAGGAAATCGAAGAACCTGAAGGAAACCAATACTGACATGGAGAGAACGTGTGAATCACCACACAGACAGTAATCTGAGATTAGGATCAAACTGTGGAGCGGTGAGACAGCAACATTACCCGCTGCACCACCATACTGTACACCACTGCTTCAGTATCGAGATAAATGGATGAACTGAGGTTAACAACATGCAGAGTTAAGTTTCAGCACTGTTTGTCTGACACTGATCTGAGCATACTGGAATGAACCTTTTTTGTCAAATTCACTGTGACAGGTCTTCAGACAGAGCCAGTTGTGAGTATATGTAAGGGATAGCTGGCCTGTAGGACAAAAGAGATTCTCAAATGAATGACATAATTCAACACCATTATGTGTCATTACCTAATCTAGGAGCAATATTCTGATTCTACACAAGAGATAAAATGGAGTCGGATATAGCCTGAAATCCTCTGACCACTAAATATAGTGGTAAAAAGATATTTGACATCTGTGTCTGAAAAATAGAGAGAGTGAGAGGGAATGTTGGGAATGGTCACTGAAAGCTTTGAAAAAGGGTGTGTCTTGCTGAAGGCAGAATATGTAATAAGTGAATAAGGGCGCCTCCACGTGGCCATTTTCTGAAATGACAATACACCATCACAACAGCTGTAGGGCTGAGCACTAAACCACATTCATCCATCTTCTATACCACTTATCCTACAGGGTAGTGGAGAACCTGGAGCTTATCACAGGGAGCATGGGGCAGCGTACACCATGGACAGGGTGCCAATCCATCACAGGGCACACTCACATACACATTCATACACCCATTCATACACTACGGACACTTTGGACATGCCAATCAGTCTATCACGCAAGTCTTTGGACTGGGGGAGGAAACCGGAGTACCCGGAGGAAACCCCCGCAGCACGGGGAGAACATAAAAACTCCACACACACAGTGCACGTGGGAATTGAACCCCCGACCCTGGAGGTGTGAGTCCTGAGACACTTTGCTCCCACTAAATCACATTTTAAAAATATATATATAAAAATATAGAACACCACCTTTGGGCCTGATTTACTATTTTGAAAGGCTACTATTTAATAGACTATATGGTTGCAAAATGTTTAAAGTGTAGAACCAAAAGTCCATGAGATTAATCTTGACCATTGGAAAACTTTTTCAAAGCTAAAAAGGGGGTGTAAAGGGCTTTGAATCTAAACAGTAGTATGTTGATTTTTTTTCCCCTATCGGTCCGTCCGATTACATTTTAGCTTCAGATCACGTGTCTGGAAACGGGGCGAGATTGATGGCGAACAGAACGCTATTTTGAAAACTAGTATAAACATTGAAGAAGAGTCTTCCGGAGTTGCGAGTTTTGTTCAGATGGCGTCAGAGATCATTTATTTGTCCTCAAAGAGGAAATCTGTTTCTATAGCGATGCGTAGAAAGCATAAACACAACAAATTAACCATCAAAACAATCACAGACGTAGAAGAGACAAGGAAAAAACAATGCCAGAGCATAAGATGGCATCACAGTGGCTGATTACCGTGTGTTTAACGCTTGTATAGCCATAGGCACAAAACTACTACAGATGAAATTTCTTCACCTTTCTTTCTTCTTTCTATAGGTAGTCTATACCTGCGGCCAGAAAGTGGGTGGTCTGGATCATTAAAAATATTATGTGCCTTCCTGAGCGTATATGAAATGACACAGTCCAATAAATTAGAAGTAAATTAGTTATCTTTAAGAGTTGATTATTATTTGGTAACTGTTAGCATATGAAAGAAACAAATGGCACCGTACACAAGAACCAGCTCAATAATACTTTGATACAGAAGAAGCACAAATAAACAGGGTGTTGTCCCACTACTGTGTTACTGCATTATATTATATTTCACTTTATTTCATTTATACTAAAACAGCTTGATGGTGCTGTTTAAAAAAAAAAAAACATCTTTATGCCTCCCTTTCAGGGTAAATTACACATAAAATAAGAAAAAGTTATTTTCTGTGCATCTTAATGGGTTGCGCCACCTAGCGTGCAGGAGTAAAATGCATTCTCGGTCAGCGCCTCCTATCGTGCAGGCGTGAATTAGCTGAAGGCGATCAATCATTTGGCGTTCGGTATGAAAGCAGACTGTGTCCGAAATCAGTGACAGTAATTAATCTGTGACAGTACGCATTGCATTACCGTTGAAACAGAACGTACTA